>NW_023495266.1:0-57500 GCF_904425465.1 Colossoma macropomum | reverse complement strand
ATTGCCTGCCACAGACAATCCTTTATGACAGATCTGAAATAAGCTTTCAGCTTGAAACATATTTTTAAACTCTATTCAGAGGTGAGGTGCATGCAGGGTGTGTAATGCAAAATAGTTCCCAGAGACAACTTTTTTCAGATTTAGCACTATTTTGCCATTATCAACATTTCATATAAGACTCAGAAGACGTGTAGGTTCAATGGCAGTCTTGGAAAGTAAATAAAATGGCTGTATGTGTGTTGTCATCCCTGGTTCTCATCTCCACCGCTGTAAAGGAATCAGAGTTGGCAAGTTTCTTTCCCATGAACTATTTTAGATTGAACCACTCTGAATTACTCTGTTTACATCTCAATGATTGAATTATGCAGCACATTTGAAAAATTGGTGGAATTCTCCTTTAAGTCCCAGAGATATCACTATAGTGAGCATGACCAGCAACTAGCTAACTAAATTTTAACAAAATCGTAACAAAATTACCCATCTATTACCCTAATCAGGCAGAAAACCATTTTTGAATATTAAACACAGCAAACAACTTCTTTCACAGGATCATGAGGATGCAAGAACTCTGCGCCTTTGCCCAAGAAAACTTCACATTTTGTCATTTTTACACATAATATATATACATACATATATACACACACACACACACACACACACACACACACACACACACACACACACACACACATTTTATATACATTTTATATATGTATGTATGTATGTATGTATGTATGTATGTATGTATGTGTGTGTGTGTGTGTGTGTGTGTGTGTGTGTGTGTGTGTGTAAACGGTCAGAAATCTGAGGGGGCCTGGCTTCCAAGAACACAGAACCAAGTGTTTAGAAAGTGCGTGAAATGAGTAGGCCTTTCAAATGCGGTTACAGTCCATGGTATCACACTCACCCTCTCCTGTGCCCAGTAACCTTGGAGACAAACATTAAATTCTCTGATTTACAGCAGAGCTTAGTTTAGCAACAGCTCAGAGAGAGGCAGAGAGAGACAGAGAGAGTTTTCTTAACACAGTTGTTAGTGGTGAGTAGTGCATACTACATTTACATGGAATCCCTGGGCCAGCAGTCATGACTAGTACCACTTTGCTGTGGCCGATAACGATACTAACCAGCAATTATTTTTTTGCGTAAAGTTCCTTTAATTCATATACGGCTTGCAGTAAAAGACAGGATGGATTATTCATTTATTTTAAATAACCAAATCAGACGTGACTGGTAGAGAAGGCATAATTCGATATCAGGGCAGATTTCAGTAGAAAATGCTAGATCAGATATCAGAGGGAAAAAAAGTGGAATATGATCCTTCAACCAATCTATCTGAAATATCACTCATTCACAAGGTGTTTTGTGATGTTTTTAGCTGTGTATTTCTTCATCCTGGGTAGTAGAGTGTTTGACTAGTTTCAGCATGATAGCCTATTTTTAAATGTTCATCTTACGTAAAAAGTTTACATTAATAACATTTTAAAGCGTAGGAGTTTTAAAAGAATATATTGGATCGGTATTGGTATTTTCCCAGTACTCCATGTTTCAATATCGTCATCAATACAAGAGAAAAAAAAAGAAAAAAAAAGTTTCTTTTTTAAAGATTTTCTTACAGTAGCAGCTGAAAGCAGCATTAGGCAAGGACTCTTATTGGTATAGCAGTGGCATTGCTTCACCTTCTTTTCCCCTTTTCTATATTTTAATATTTTATACTAACGGTAAAACCTTATTCTCTGTTCATATTGCTTGTGTTATTGTTTTGCCATCTTGTGTCAACCAGAGGAGGATGGGTTCCCCTTCTGAGTCTTGGTTCCTCTCAAGGTTTCTTCCTCTTGTTCTTAGGTAGTTTTTCCTTGCCACTGTCGCCTTTGGCTTGCTCATGGGGGTTTGGACCCGGATATTTCTGTGAAACTGCTTTGTGACAACACCTGTTGTAAAAAGCACTACATACATAAACTTTGACGACTTGTGTTCAAGGCTGGACAGGAATCTTAAGCGGGTTGGATTGTAATGTTGTCCAATACGCTATCCACTTTAGTGAGTCAAGTGACTAAAGTTGCATCAGTGCGTGCAAAGAACTGTTAGCATTAAGAATTATTATTATTTAGCAGCCACAGAGATATCATGCAAGCCAAATACATGTACTCGTGTGAGTTTACCTGCTACTCCGTTGCCCACACTGTTGTCATCCCCTTGGAGGATCTCCTGATGCTTGTACGTGCCGTTCATGATGCGGGTGGAGGAGTTCTCTGCCACTCCATTACTGTAGTGCTCTGCCTCTATCTCCATCTCACTGTCACTACACACACACACACACACACACACACACACACACACACACAAACAGAGAGGGAAACTCAGAGGCATTCAGAGTGAGGCACAGGATGCCTAAACTTGTCTGGAGGTTTTTAACGATTTCTCTTTCTTGCAAATTTTTAACTTTATTTTCTCTCTGATTTAGTCATAATGTCCCCTGCGAGTCAGGTCAGGTCTCACCCCATCACACAATGCTAACAAGGTGAGAAGGTGAGGGCTAGCACGTTTCCTCCAAGACACGTGAAGCCGACCACATCATCTCTTCTGCCAGTAATGCAACATTACCAGACATTAGGTCTGGGCAACAGGGCGATGTAATTGCATATCGTCAATGACTGACAAGTAACCTGATGACACTTAAAAGGTGATAACAGTTGTCTTGTTCACATGTTTTATTCACTTTTACTTTTATAAACTCCTTACTGTCTCTGCTGCAGGTTTCCCAGAGTGTCACATACCATCTCAGAAAAATTTGCAGCATTTTCTGTACAGCTTAAGTGTTCCGGTTGTTCAGATGGGTTAAATTATAAAATACAATATATACAATATAATACTACATGCCTTTCCAAAGGCATCCATAGCTTAAATCCAGAGTGACTCCACTATAACGTTCATTTCTTTTTAAATGTAAAGCATGTGGGCATGGCTTTGGAAATCATACAAATATAAAAGAGTATTGGTTGGGGGGGTGATCTAATCAATAATCAAGATTTTAGATTCATTTTTAATTTTTAGAAAATATATAATTATTGTTATATGTCGCCCAAGCCTATTCGACAGCTCAACATTCTTAGAGGGGAATACTAATGCTGTTTTGCACAATTTCCACAATGGTGATGTCACAACCTGGCCAATACAAGCAGCACTTTAAATTTCAATGTACACAACTTCTTCACCTCACTACAAAAGCATTCCTGTGGTGATAGGAAATCACCACAGTTGTGCTGCTTTCAAGGGGTAAGCGGCGTAACTGTCAATTCTGTTACGTCAGCTAACTGACGTACGCATTGGCGTAATGGAGTAAGAGGGAAGACAATCCTGCTCATTACCTGCTGTGTGATTCCTGGCCATGGATGGCTGTGGTACACACCAGCTTACAAAAACAAAAAGAAAATTACAAACACATACATACCTAGTCTCCTGGTTGCTGGTGGCGCTGTGTGGCTGGGACTTGGTGGAGTCAGTGGAGTTGGATTCAGAGTAGTTAACTGAAGAAGGGGAGGAGGAAGGAGAAGAAGAGGCAGAGCCTGCTCCAGGGTATTTGCTGTGGCTCTTGTTTTTGTTAGAAGGGGTCACTCCGTTACTGTACGTAGGACTGTCTGCACCTGTATGGATAAGAGACCATTTAGAGGTCCCAGTGCACTTCTCCAAAAGAAGGTTCAGAAGCGTTAACTGGACTGTCCACATGCAAGGAACTGTTTACGCCACACAAGGACATCACTACAGGTGTATTATTTCTACATAACATCGTGCTGGAAAAAGGTATCTGCTAGAGATGTCAGGATCACCTTTTTTGCCCTGAACCCAATCCAATATTTGTGTTTTTGTAGATGATGCAGCCACATACTTCAAATACATTAACATTAGTGAAACAAATCTAATTTGCCAAGGTATTCTAGGCTGTCAGTTACTTTACAATGCTAAGTAAAATCATTTCACATTTAGTATATGCATAGTGTGACACATTCAACTGATTCATTTGTTTTTGGCCTAGTTTTTTTTAATTATTTCAAGTGTTTAACACTTACAAGGCATGATCCAATTTGATTGACAAATCTGATGATTTGGCTACCAGGTACTTTAAAATGATACAGTAAAATCACTTATTTTTAGTATGTGCATGATGTTATACACTCTAGCCTGTTTTGTTTTGTCAAAAAATTATGTGAAGTATAACTGGCCCCCTTTCAAATTTTATGTGTGTTTATGCTGGCGGCCTACTGTCAAAATACAGGGAAATTAAAGGCCACTCTGGCCAAAATAAAAAAATAAAATGTAGCCACCGCAACATGTGTTGTAAACATGCCTACTCGCTTCCTACAGCAGTGCTGCAGTAATCTCTAGAGTGAGATTTTATGATTTAAATGAATAGGAACACCCCCTGGTGATGTACCTTGAAGGTGGGAGGAACTTTTGCCGACTGCATGGTGTGGATTTAGGGGTTTTGGGTGAGGGTTTTTTTGGTCTTTAGCTGGTGAATACAAAAGGAAGTCAGATAGCTAACGCTACTGCTAAGAAACAGAATATCTTATTGTAGCCGTATACCTGTCTTGAAATTACCATTGCAATGTAGACGATGGATTACTCAAGCGACTAAAACGACATCAGACGAGGTGGATAAGTTAAAAGATAAAGTTAGCAAGGTATGCTGGCTATCTAGTTACTTGGCTTTTCTCTGGCTAAAATGTTAAAAATAGTTGTCTCTAGTGTCCATTTTATGTTGGACAAAGATAGAATCAATGGGCCTCGTTCATCAACATCTTCCTAATTTTTTTCTTAAATCTGTTCTTAAGAAAGGTCCTAAGAATAAGTCTACGTCAGATTCATGACGTTCTTAAACCACGTGTTCGCGCCTTTGTGCTCTTGAATGTGCATAGATTGTGTTCTTACCTGGGAACAAATCCCAAATAAGAAAACACTGGTGAATGAGTGCAATGGGGTGGAACAGCCTTATCAGAATCGGACTGGGCTTAACGTAGTCAATACTAATTCATTAAAATGTACTTTGATACTGATCTTTAGGATTTGAATGGCACGTCCCTAGTACATGCGTTTGGAACTGCTCACAGGACCAGTTGACTAGACACATGAGGATGCAAGAAAACCAACTACGAATGTACAGCGCACAGCCAGTAGTACTGTTGTTAACGTCTTACTTAAAGGTTTGTCTGAGAACAACTCAAGAGCGAACAGTAAACGAGTAAGGGTGTGTGGGTGTGTGTGTGTGTGTGTGTGTGTGTGTCACCTGTGCTGTGCAGATGGGGGTTGGTGGCTCCGTGTCGGGGGCTTAGGCTGGGGGAGTCGGGGTAACTGTCCTGGGTTTTGGAACGGACACTAAAGCATCGTACCTCACTGTCTGTACCATTCACCATCTCCACAAACTGCCGACACCTGAGGAAAACAAAATCAATGCAGGAATTCCAATGTGTCTTAGATCTCCAGCACTCTGCAAGCCATTAAAATGCTGAAATGAGCAGCCATTTCTCTGCAGTCCCTGACTGACATGTATAGCCTGCCTGACAGCTCTTTCTCCAGTCTCAGACACACTGACAGACAAGAGTGATGTGTATAGGAGGAAAGACTCACTCTTGCATTACATGAGAATAGACAGCACAATGTCTTTGTTTGCTGAAGAGGTGAAATACAAAACACAGTTTTAACACAAACCAATCTTATTTTGATGTTAAGCAGGGAGAAAACCAGCTCTGTCTGCGATGCACTACAAGTCATTTTTACTTAACTGAAACATGAAAAATGTACAAACATCGAAAAAATTGAACACAGATGCTGGAGTGCGACAGCATACTCAGACAGACAAAACAAGATGCACAATGGTGGTGGCTCACAAAAACAAGTCATCCCTTGAAGTGATGACTTCTTTCGAACATCCAAAGAATAATAATAATAATAATAATAATAATAATAATAATAATAATAATAATCCAATCTTTGCTTGTATAGCACTTTTAACTTTTTTATTCATAAAATGTAGTATTATTTTCACAAGTTGAAATTTAGGGTTTAGGGTCCGGGACAGACAATTCTTACTGTGGGACCGCAGTTTGAACTAATTCAGTAGCATGGTCCATATGTATAACAGGATTGAACACTAAGTGGGTCTACTATATTAAAGAATTACATTACAGACACCTCATACATCTATTATGGTTATCAGTGAGATGAAAAGACAGTACACAGGCTGCTGAAGTCCATGAATTCTAGAGTTGTTGTCATCTATGTATTACAAATTCTCATGTAAACAATATATAGTTTTTTTTTGAAAACAACAATCTTTACTTTTGTAAACTGAACTCATCCTTCCCTCTGTTGATGTGTTTGACACATTACCTGCTGCTTAGTTTTTAAGAAGCAGCTATTCAGTTCTTTGATAATCATCAACTCCTCAGAGATCCATCACACTGTCATACACATCTACTCTTCTGTCAGGTCATGTCTCTGACAGGTAGTGTTCACTAGTGTTCACTAGCTAAAGAAAGACTGTGTAGCTGCAGGGGTTGCACTACTTGGAAATTGAGACTACTCTACATAAAAAAAATTGCTCTGCAATCCATTCATGCTCATATGTTGTATTTATTCCCAATATATTTTTGCTCACTCACTCACTGTTTGCCATGCAACACAAATAGAAAATATATTCTCTTATCAAGATAAAACATAACATAACTAACATAAATGTACATAACTACTTTTTCTGTCTCCGTACGCTGTGTTCACAATGATCTTTTCTTCACTGCACTTGTGGTTTTCCACTTTAAAGAGACATTTCTCAGCATCAAAACAACTTGGGGCATGGGCAAAGTTCAAATCATTCAAAAGAGAAGAAAAACACCCTTACATTTGGGTGTTCAGAGGCAGAGCTGTTTCTCAGTGTTCGCAATATCATAGTTTTGTTAATAACTTGCATTGTTTTTTAACACTATGGTCACAAAAAGGGTCACAGTGGGATTCTCACTGAAAATGCAAGCACAAAAGCTCAATAAAGCAAAGTCAAAGGCTGACTTTACATGGTGAAGCGTTAATGCAACTTTAGTTGAAACTAAACTGCACTTGTAAATGTAAAGCATCCTGAAACTCATTTGAAACTCATCAGCAACAGTTGCAAGCGTTCTTCATGGAACAGGTTTCAAGAAACAGCCAGTAAAAACGGCAATAACGCATCATGTGACCATGTCAAAGGACACTTTCAAACCACTGATTCCACTGGATCAAAAACCAAGAAGATAAAATGGAAGCTGGTTTATTAGGGTGGTTGAAAGGACACAGATAAAACATATAGTAAACGTCCCTAGATAACTTCAGACAAATGATAGATATATAGATACAGAAAAAACAATGGCACTGACAGCTGGAAAAAGCACACAAAGATAATAAAATGTGACAAATATATAAATTACACCTCGTGGATGACTTTATAGCAAGAACGATACCATCAAAAAATATGAGCTGTAAATTCAGCTACTGAACTGTAAAGCTGCACAGAAATTATGTTGCAACTCATAACATGCAATTAGTTGCATACAAGTTTCACCATGTGTAAAACCAGCCTTCGAAATGTGTTCTCTTTAGTAAACTGAAACAGAACTCTTAACAGACTCAGAAAACTCTGCTCTACCACATTTAATCAAAAGTTTGCGTTATAGCTAACGCATATTTATCAGGAGAGCTGGAGATGAAGCTCTGAGAACACATGAGGTTTGTTCTTACTTCTAACACATGACAATCCACCCAGCAACTCACTAACCAAATCGAGTGCAGCACACTCTCAAGCAATGCTGACCAGTGGTTCACCCTGCCACTGTGTTGGTCATAGGAGCATGTAACAAAACAACTGCTGTTTCTCTAGCTAAGAAGCGTGGCAGGGAACATGCCGGTCTCTCTGCCTGTTTTTCTGACTGTACCTTCATGTTTGTGTCTCTCATAATATAATCAAACATCTTTCATTGTCTTTGGAATGCACAGAGTGTTCCAAGGTTTTCAGAGTTCTGCGCCGTTGTGTGAGAATAATGCCAATGGCACACTGGCAGCTTTCTCAAGCAAAGTCTATTAAAAATGCTGCCAGTAGCAGGGATAGGAGAAAAATAATAGAAATGACTAACTGTAAACACTTCTGGTCAAACAGGCTGCGTAAACTTCCTCCAGATCAATACTGACGTCTTTACCTCAAGACCATCTGGCCAAGTTTTCCTACCACTTGTATTTCTACAACTGCTTGGCTAGTCATGAAAGACCTTCATAAAATACACGAATTATCATAAATGTTTGCAGGGAGTAAGACATGGTGGTGATTAAGTGCATGATAGCAGGCTTCTGTTTCTATTTCCAGCAAGTTAGCATTATGTGAATTATAATGAAAGCCCTATTTGATCCAGAATTCACTTTTGACCCAACCTTGGATTTATGTGCTTCAATAATATTAGAATCACGGAATGCGGACCATTCCAGGATAAATGCAGGCTCTGCACCCCTACAGTGCTGTTAAGCTGAGTAGAACCTGGCACACCTTTGCTTAAAGGAACAGTTTGGTAATTCAAAAACGTTAATGTAACAAAAAATTTATAAACAGCAATAGTCAGTATTTATCATTATTCAAATGAAGTGCATGCATAAGATCAAACTCTCATTCATTGTTAGCTACATTGGCATGCAAACAAAACATTTCACTATTATTCTCTGTACGAAACTTAGTTTTGGTAAATCTGTGGCATGTGTGCGTTTGTGTGTGTGTGTATATATAGACTTCACTCACTTCAACATGAAGAGTAAATTTGGGTTGCGTTCTAGGAGCCCGGGGTACAGCTGCTGTGTGGCTTCAATAGCCTCTCCGACACGACCCGCCAAGACCAGCTTCTGTATTCCTGCTCAAACATAGACACAAAGACACACACACACTTACCATTTGTGGCTGTAGGGTTGTCAGAAAAGCAGACCTAAAAACAATCTAAACTAACCCAAAACCCAGCCAAAAAGCATGCTGTCAGAATGCCAGAAGCAATAATGCACATAATTCCACAGCTTAAACTGTCAAAAACATTAACCGGCTAAATGTGAACAAAAATAACAGGTAAAATATTTCCCTATGAGTGCTTGTCTAAAGCCACCAATTACTACTGAGAAAGTGGCAATGCCGCCTATTTGTCCAACAGTCTATGCGATTATAGGCATGTCCTCCATCTCTCTGTAGACAAAGGACAACACCGAATGTGTTATAAGAAAACAGAAATTGTTTTAAAAGACTGAAAGTGATACAATGTGATTGCAATACTCAAAGGTGTCCAGTCACACAGTGAAATAGCCCTGATCAGTTTTACAGCCCTCTGAACATTAAGAACAAAAATCATGACATTTCATCATACATTTCTAAACACTTTCAAACCTTTTTTTATTTGAAAACTCCCAGAGTTCATTTGGACTGGTAGGGGCGTGGCAATATCAGCACTGCACTAATAACCTGAGCTGCATTTGTACTGAGAAATATTTGCATCGCTCTGCCATGGCTAGTTCTGTATTTCCAGTTTGTAAGACTGTTTGGTATGCTGTGAGTTTGAAAGAGGGGCATTACTAAATGTTGTGGATGCATTATTTCTGTTAGTGCTAGTGAATTAGTCAGGCTGCTGTGGTGATTCTTGGGGATCCTCTCTCTGTTTCAAACGTGCTCAAAGACATTTCTGATGTGGTTTTTCCTCGCTTATTTCTCTGAAGTGGCTTTGATAGCAATAAAACAAACAAACAAAAACATGTTTGTTTAAACCTCTGGCACCACATAGCACGTTCTGAGCCTAAAAAAGTGTCAAATGTGACAGTTCCCTTTCACAAAACATTTTTCTAACAGTGAGTGACACCACAGTGACTGTGTTTTGTACTGTAGTGAAAAAAAGCTTTCTGTACCTGCCCTTTGACTCAGTGTGGTTAAAACAGGCTGATCTGGCAGCAGCATTTTAAAGAAAGTCTTTGAACATAATCTACAATAATAAGCAGACAGACGAGACAAACATGAACTGGTTCTCTGATCTGTATTTAAGCAATTATCTTATGTTCTTAGGAAAAATTTGGTGGCGCGTGTCTGTGCGTGGATTCTCACTCTGTCTGTTCTTTATGGAGGTCTGGTCCTCCTGGATCATGGTCTCTGTGGCTCGAGCAAAGGCCATGGCGGTGGCGCAGTAGCCATGATGCACCAGGTAGCTGGACACCATACTGAAAAGAGCATCAGACACAGTTATTGCAGGAGCACAGAGCAGATGAGCATTATTTCCTTGAAACTGGATGCACACTACATGATTTTTGCCCCAAAATTAACCCTCAACTTGTCCCTTCCAACAAATTTTTTTTACAATCGAAAGTGCTTTTCCAGGTTGGGAGCTTGGTCAGAAGCGATTCACAGCATGAATGATCTGCTGTGTAGAAAGCGAACGAGTCAATCTTTAGCCTTTTTTTTTAAAACTTGTTTGATTTTTTTGACACAAAAAACATTTATGAGTCCTGTAGTGCGAGATGGCCCAATGAGAGAGCTAGCAGAGAGGTGAAGGAACATATATGCTCCCCGTCTTCGCAACCTGTTAGGACTTTATAAGTTGTGTAGTGTCTAACCAGCAAAATTTCAATTAAAGCAATAAGCTATGAGCACTGATTCCTACCATCACCCCTTACCCATTATTAAATCATAGCAGCACAGCTTTTATAAAAAGAATTATAAAATGCACATATTCAATAAAATGTTTGCGTTATAAGTAATAATAATTGCATTAAACAACTATTCTGCCAAGAAATGTAGTTTGTTAAGAGTATGCTACAGTTGCCAAGCAACCATAGACTGATTAAGGATGACAAGAACTTTCAGTCACCACCATTAAATACTGCAGTCATTTCATAACTTAACGTGATAAGATAATGTTTAATGCCTAGCACTGACTACTGGAAAAACAGTTTATCCTATTATCTTAAGCTTTGTTTACCAGAAAATAAGTTCAAACTTCATTATTACATCATTCATCGATATATTCAGTGGCCCGTGCAAGGAGCACAAAGTCCATTGCCCGTACAGTGGTTTTCAATGACGTAGCATATTAATACAGAAGTCAATTGTTGTTAGGCGGTCATAGGTGTGCATTTATCGAGCATTTTACAACGGCTTCAAACGCAGCTCAACCAATTAGATTTTAGGGCTGGAATTATCCATTTTATAAGGACTAGTTACGAATGACAAATCCATTTCTTGAATCAAAATGAGTGCTTGCACGTTTACAACTCACTGGACATGTAAAAGTGGGCCATTTGCATTGTAGGGTTCGATTATTTGACAGTAAAGCTGCACATCGATTGTTATTCAGTATCATGACACTGATATTTGTAATGTTGATATTGCCTGAGGGTGCAATATGCATATGAGGCACTCACCATCAAAAATATGTAAATAATTTAGGACAAAACAATGACTCATTTTTAATCATGTCATCAGGAGGGTCGCCAATATGTTTTACAATATTACAACACATATCGTTATTGCAATATAATCGCAATATGGTATTTTATAATATCGTGCAGCCCTATTTGATAGGTGAAAATGGCCTCTCACTTCTGCAGCACTGTCTGCCATTCGCCGAGCCTCTCTCCGATGGGGAAGCGGGCGATCATGCCGTGGATCTTTGCCCTCCACTCACTCATATAGTCCTCAATGTCAAACACAAATGGCTGCTGGCCAAAGTTAGCGTCCACGATTTCTCCAGGAGTCTGCAGCCCTACTGTGGGATACAAGTTGGGCTGGGGAAAGAGAAAAAAAAACAAGACAGGAGAGACGGAGGTGGAGCGGGGAGGATATAATGAGTACTGTTTGCATCTTCGTGGTGTCTCTCTCTTGCTCTGTCACTGAGTCACTGCACAGGGCCTTCTTCCAAATCACCTCAACTGGCAAAGTATCAGCTGAAGTGTCCGCTTCATTAATCATACACTACAAGCAGAAAGCTCAGCCAAGCGCATTACCACCCTCTTAACCTGGACATACAACAAAATCTTTCCAAAAGTATGGCAAGATGAAGAGAGTGATGTATGTATGAGAGTGAGTGAGTCAGTGCTTCATTCTTCACTTACTGGGAGATCTGTGAATGCCACACCTGGAAGAGAAAAGAAGCAGACAAACATCAACTTATGTAAAGCACAACAAACTGTTGTGAAGCTATTTAACATTCCTGAGTTCAACTGGTTTCGAAAAACAAGTTTGACAGGCCAAACATTATTTATCATCTATGTCTGAACACAATTAGAAAACCTGGTGTTCTTTCGACATTTTCAACTAGACAGGTTTTGCTTTACCTAAACTGTGTCCGTTCTTGGTGTAGAAGCATGTGTTGTTGATGAGGTTCACGCAGCAGCCAATCACGTCGCCCGTTGTGAAGGTCGGGCCGTACGGTTGGCCGGTCCCTGAGGAGCAAAAGGAGTGTCCGTCGTCACCGTGGTAACCGTAGGAGTGCTTGTCCCAGCCTGAGAGAAACAATAAAGAAAACCAACAAGAGACAGCAATTACAAATACAGTATGATTGAAGCTGTCCTGAGATTCTGATATCAGATCATTTTAGCAATTCATGCTGAATACTGTAGAGTTAGGGGTGTGCAAAAGAAGCTGGATAATCTATGTGAATCCAGATGGATTAACTCGCGCTTCTAATTACCCCCCCATTCACTCACCTCAGCCGTTTAGCATTACATGCAATGTCTCCCCCGGCCAGAAGGGGGCATCCGACTACACATCAGATCTGAGTCCGAATGAGTCACTCAACTCTCAGCAACACTTACTGTGCACCACAGACACTGCGAATCCCAGTGCGGACTGTGCATGCCAGTCCTGGGCGTCGCATATGGTAGTGTGTGAATAGTCTGGCATTACCATGCGCACGTTCCACCAATTTAAAAGCAATGCAGAGAGATGGATTGGACAGACACAAAACCAAAACAAGGAGAAAAGGAAAAAGTAAATCAGGGGATGGCAGGATGGAAAGTAGGTCGTGTGTGAACTGTGAGGTATTAGATTAATCTGCAGAGCAGCACTGACAGGGATATTGCTCCTAAAGCCGCGTTCACTGTTCCCTCCATGCTAATGAAACGGGCAGGGCTCCACTATGGGATCAGAGACGCAGAGGTCAACAGGGCGCGTAAGACCATTATGCTGTAATCACACACACACACACACACACACACACACACACACACACACACACACACAGCCCAGCAGACACACACACACACACACACACACACACACACACACACACACACACAGAGGTGACATCATCTCTCTTCCACAGTAACAGCAATGTGAAGTCATACATCACAACACTTCAACACCGTTTATTTTAGACATACATTTACCAGAACCACTAATACACTGACAACTAAACCACAATTAGTTAAAAACTAAGCATCTGTGTTCATCCTATTAGAGTAAAGTGGTTGGGGAGGGGGAGGGGCTATACATGCATCCACACTCAAATGACTGGACCTTTTTTCTGGAGTCACTTTTAAATTCTAGATTTTGCAATTTTCAGATTTTTTTTTTTTTTAGATGCAGATACGTTTAAACAGCATCAGCAGATCAGAGAAAATATCAGCAACAAGGGACACCAGACGAATAATTTGTAATCACTTCTCATGTTGAGTGTCAGGTGGGGGAATCAAAACTCAAGAATTTCTCCACTACAGGTTTGAAACCATTTAAAAGGCAACATCCTGCTCAATAAAAAGAATGCAGCAAAACCGCAAAAGCAGAAAGGAGAGGCCCTGGTGCAGCGTGCTTACAAACTGTAGCCTCCATTTTCAAAATAATGAAAAAAAATAAAATATCGAACAGCAGTGCAAAAGTATAACTAAAACCATAATGGAATTATGGAATGGAATTGCCTTGGACGGCCACTCGCTCGGTTGTCAAGGATGTAGGGTTATGTGGTGCATACTGTAGACTACACACCATAAACATTTTGATAAGTTTATTTTATGTAAACTACTTTTATTTATTGCCAGTTTTTTTTTCGTTGTTTTTTTTTTGTAAAGTTTTTGTTTCTGGTTTTCGGCTCGGTGTGTCCTGAGTTTGGATTTTGGCCGAGATTTTAATTTCAATGCATCACTTAAAATATCAAAATGCAATTTGAATTTTGATCTCTGAATTAAAATTCCATCAAACTTAAAAAAATATGTATCATTACACTGCTAGCAAAAACAGAAAAGAAATCAGACAAACCTTGAATCACCTGAAGGACCTACTACCATTAAAGGCGCTACACTGGTGCCTATGCTAGAATACTACATCAGGCCAAAGGGACAAAAAGCCCAGCCTACACGAGCACATTTCCATTTCTATCATATTCCAAATACTCTGAAACAAAGAGCAGCAGCAAGGGCTGAATGAACTGGCGGGTCGTAGTCAGCAGGTGTGTGTAGAACAGGCTGGATGACTCCATAGCATTCCAAAGGCTACAGGCACCATGGAGAAGCCAATGGCCAGGTGACAGAGTTGCAGGCTGGGGGCAGCTGATTGGACAGAACATGCTGGGGTGCCATGTGCTGTAGTGCATTTGTACGAGTGTATGTGTGTATATTTTATCATAATTTTATATATGACTCATATTCTATATATATATGAGACTCATATTCTATTCTATTCTATTCAGTTCTATTTAAGAACATTCCATGACATAACACTGTCTCCACCATGTTTAACATATGATGTGGTATGCTTTGGATCATGAGCCCTTCCTTGGCTTCTCCTACTCTTCTCTTCCCACCATTCTGCTCCAAGTATCGAAAAAAGAATCTTGCTCCAGAACTGGGCCTTTTTTGATTCTTTCTAGCAAAGTCTAATCTGGCCTTTCTCTTCTTAAGTGTCACCAGTGGTTTGCATCTAGAAGTAAAACCTCTGTATTTACATTCATGAGGGTGTCTCTTGACTGTAGACTTTGACAATGATACATCAACCTTGTCTAGAATGTCCCTGACTAGATGTTGTGAAGGGATTTTCTTCACCATGGAAAGTTATCTTCCATTGTCTTCCAGGCCTTTTGGTGTTGCTGAGCTCACTAATGCATTCCTTCTTTTTAAGAATGTACAAAATTGTTGACCTGGCCACTCCTAAAGTTTCTGCTCTCTCTCCGATAGGTTTGTTCTGTTTTTTTTAGCCTAATAATGGCCCCCTTCACTTGCATCAAAACATCTTTAGACCACATTTCGAGAGTTCCCATGAACAGCTACGAAATGCATATTCAACACTTGGAATCAACTCCAAACCTTTTATCTCCTTAATTTGTCATGAAATAATGAAGAATCAGGCAACACCTGACCATAAAACTGCTTATCAGTCAACTGTCCAATTACTTTTGAGCCTGTGAAAATGTAGGGAATATGTAAAAACTGGCTGTAATTCCAGACAGAGGTCAAATTACAAAAATTGTCTTACTGTCTAGTACTACTTTTAAGATGTTTATGCATCAGCAGGTATGTACATGAAAAATATCAGATATCAGCATCTGCCCATAATCCCCAAACACTTAAATTTAATATCAAGTTAGGATTAACTCAAGTTAATTCAAGTTAGTGACAGCATAGTTCCTCAATACACTGCAGAGTATGATCTTTCCAATAAGATAAGAATCTCTCCAACCTAACATAGCTTTGATTTGACCGTTTTATACTGTTTTGGTTCTCTTAAATGTAGACCAAACGTTAACCAGACACAAACCACATTTCCAGAAATTAAACTTAATATTTATTCTGTTTTATGTATTTTGCGCTGTCCTTAAAAATGATCTGATTTATCACATTGTATCTTTTTCATTTGGTGCTTGTTTATTGGTTTCACACTGCAATGGCTAAAGTGTACCAAATTACATGCAAGTGCTTGTTTACTGGTCAGACGTTTTGCAGGAATACGCTCTGTTACTCTCACATTTGCCACCATTTGAGCCAAAAAAACTCCCACATTTTAACGTCTATTTGTATCACAAGAGCAATAATAATAAACCTTACTTGATATCTGCCTCTTTATCATTGGTTTTTTCATTTAAATGTAGCCAGTCAAGTCTTGATGTAATATGTTCTGTGATCCATGCGCCAAAACCAAATTTCACTGCTTGCTTTTATTTTATTGCTCATCTGCTGTTATGCTATAAGAACGATATGATCGCCTATACAGACTGACATGTTAAAACAAGCAAAACAGATAATGCAGGCAGTATATTCAGGCAGTACAGTGCTAATGTGTGGTAGAATAAGCAGAAAAACATGCCTATGTTGAATTCCCTTGCTCGGTGCATGCCATCATAAAAATGCATTCCCACTAGCAGCGAACTGAACCAGGGTTCATGTGGAATTGCTGAGGTTCATTTGGATTTTTGTCAGACTAAGGTTCAAAACAATCTCAGCATGTTTACTACTTCACACTTAACAAAATTTCTAAACTATTAAAATCAGAAGCAGTGCTCACGTGAGCACACACACATTACACCAATTCCTCCATTCACTTTCTACAGCGGCTTTAACAGTAAACATATTAATCCAGCACATTGTTTAATTACATTCAATCCAAACAACTTAATCCAAACCAAGTCATGCCTCCTTCGACAGTACAGGCATTCCAGAGGACTAACACATGTGAATCCTGCAAGAAAAACATGACACAGATTCCAAATCAATAGTTGCTCTTATTCAGTAAGGCCAGGCCTTTCAAAGGAAAAACTGTGTGTGTCTGAAAACTCAATTAGGAAAAACGGATAACAGTATTTTTCCCCTGCATCTTGATCTTCTACTGAGGTCTTGCGTGGAAATTCACAGACACTGTCTACTTGACATCATGCCCTTTCAAAGAGCGATCTTGTGAAGCATTTTTAGATGGACTGGAAGACGTTTAAGGTCATTCTGTTTGCTGATAGCCCTTCCCAGGGCATGCTCAGGCATGCTCAAAACAGCAGAGAGGGGACTGCATAGGAAAGAGACGGCTGGTGAAAAGAGGTGTGTGAGGCTGAGGACAGAGACTGCACAGAAAGGATGGAGGGTGCAAGTGGTGCCAAACCACAAACAAATTATATGATAGAAATCCAAGTAGGCTATTCAGGAACTAAAAAACGCACATTTACATGGGAGCAGGTGCAATGTTAACAACAAGGACTTTACACAGGTAAACAGAGTCAGAAACAGGGATTTGTAAAGGCATATTCAACAGCCTCATTTAATTGTTGTATTCAGAAATATGATTCTGGACACAATAAAACTAAAAGGTCTCCAAGGCTATTTACTTAAAGAGCCCATACTTCAGAAACCAGAACTGTCCTCTCTTCACTGAAACAAAGGACTTTGATGTAAGATGTAAACATTGTTAGTTTCCAAATGCAGTCTTCGCTGCCCAGCCCATACAGTCCATAGATGGAAACTAAGCTGTACCAACAGCCTGTTTTGAATTCATTGTTTTTGTAATGTCACTTAAAGCTATGCATCAACATATATCGGCCACTTCAGCCTACAGTAGCTTAGGAATGTTTCAACCACAATGAGGCACAATACATGGCAGCCAATCAGAACGGATATCACATACATATATTAGTCTTAAGGACACAGCAACAAAAACAGTCTGTTAAACAGCCATTGAAAATTTCATTATAAATGTTCTTATACATAAAACCACAAATATTGTAAGTGGATGACAGGAAAAAAATAAAAACAACAAAAATGTAGGATATGGGCCCTTTAAGAACTTAATTGTGTTCAAGCTTACAGTGTTTAATGAGGTTATTGAAACAATGACCAGAAATGCTTGAAGTTACCAGATATACATACAGCACTGTGCAAAAGGAGCAACATACTTCGCGCAAGTACACAACTCTATCGCAAGGTGCATTCTGAACACTGCAGCAAGAGGCACTACAGCAACAGCCGAGCCTGGCCAAGACAAGCTGTCTTGGACTGCCCACATGCTTTCTCCCAGAACCCGTTTCCAATACTATTTTTGACATGCCCTCACTACTCGGAAGTGTGTCATACATACGGTACACAAGTGGCCACTACTAGTGGCCATTTAGCTAACCGTGTAAATGGAGCTGAGCAATATATCACAATATTTATTGTTGTGACGTAATTTATTACAATACACTTTTCTGAGCATATCGTGGATATCACCAGCACTTAATCACTTCTCAACTGCATGTCTGATGAGTATAATTAGTCCTGTTTAATTGGATTTAGTACAGCACAGCGTGTAAAAATGTTGAATACAAGTAACTGGATTCAAAGTTTTTGACAGTATTTTTAAAATGTGGCACTACTTCGTCTGTTCTAATTTATTGGTTGTCAGAAAAAAATTAATACTATGACACATCAAGTATCCTAAAAACTCCTGAATTCCTGAAGAATTGTGATTATGCTTTTTGCCATATTGCCTACATCTACAAGCAAACTTTGTAATTCAGAATGTTTTTTCAGAAGTCTGAACATATGTAACAAAAAAATTACCTGCGTAGCCTTTAGCTTGCTAATCAGCTACAATGATACATATATGCTAATCTGAACATAAATGTTACAGTTCTGAAATATTAAACTTTTTAAAACATTTTATTGCTATGGATTTTTCTGTCATTATTTTGGGGAATGGGAATGGAAAAGGAATTGAGTCAGGTCACAGTGATTTCTGGGCAAGTTCTCTTGCAGAAGGCGACAGTTCAATCGATCTCTGACCTCTCTGGGGGCTCATCTAATAAACTTCTCTTGTACTAATACAGCAACAGAACCGCGTCTGTGATTCCCCTGAGGGGAAACAAGGGCTTGTTATAACCAATATTGAAATGAGAGGGCGGGATACAGTAATGGCTCAATGTTCAATGTGCCTCTCACAGAACTAGTTCGCTCGTATAAACATAGACACATACATACATACGTACATACACACACACACACACACATATGCATATATACATATACACACACACATACATATATACATATACACACACACATACACACATACATATATACATATACACACACACACATACATACACACACACACAGATAGACACATATACATATATATATATATATATATATATAAAATATATACACATATACACACACACACACGCCAAGAAAACCTTTTATAAGATTTTTGTATAAGATAAATAAATTCAAGTTCAACCACGCGCATACACATGCACACACAGACAGGCACACACACACACAACCAACAACCCAGTGTTACTCAGTCCAAACTCCACCTGTCCACCACAGACCAGGAGTCATGTTTACTGTATGACTCCCTGCAAAGCACAGTCCCTCATCCAGCCCTCACCACTCACCCACACACCTCCCCCTGCTAACTCACCCGGCAGCCTGTTCATGTTGACCCCCTGGGCAGACAGACCAATACCCATGTACCTGTAAACAACAGTGAGAAAGGAAAACAGAGGTTCATGCCATGAAGATCACTGTATGGCTCAGCTACAAAACAGCCTTACAGGGTGAACTGGACATACTGCCTGCATGCAGCATCAAACTACAATCAGCGATTCCATTACGTAGGTTCTGTATACTGGAACTAACCACGTTCATGTCACTCCATTCATCAAAAACGTTGTACCCGATCCAGATTAGAGCTTTAACTGGACCTGAAATTTTGGTCAGTACTCAAATATAGCCCATTGCTACTATTACAGCACCCATCTCCGAGTGAATATGTCCACAGTCATGTAGAATTAGATCCAGGCTCAACAATTGGGGGCAGCTTGATCAAAGCTGCCACCAACACTCAACAAAACACAACACTTACCCATCTCTGCCTTTGCTGACTATCTTCACTTCAAAGTAGTAGATGCCACAGGCTGCAGGGATAGGGTGGGTAGCTCGGACAGATGCTGCATCTTTGTGGTTCTTTCCGTGGCCTGGAAATGGAGTGAACAAGAGGACAATGAGTCACTGACCACAGGCTGCTAACACAAGTGCCCGTAAGCACCAAGTAGAGTAACCAAGTACAAAATGAAGAAATTTCAGTGAAATTATTCTGGGACAATTCAGAATTATTTTTAAAAATACACTGAATACACAAAGACATGTAGAAAATTAGAATAATACATAAATGTTTACTTTTTTTCGAAAACTACATTTTCATTTAAAAATAGCTCAAGAATTTTATTTTGGCCAAAAAATGAGTTCAGGCTTTATGGAACATTATTAGGACAGATTATCAGTTTCAATACTGCAAAACTGATAAATCAACACCTTCACATCAATGCATCCTCACACTCCTAGAACTAGTTATCGCAGATACAGAGTAAGAGTACTCCACTCCTTACCCTCATAGTCAAAGGGAATATAAAGGTCAAAAACTGGACTTTATTATCATTTTTCCACAGAGCTGGACACACATGACCTCTTTATCAAATGTGAATTCCAAACTTAAGATATTTGTTGGTAGTGAAGTAATTATTGATCAGTAAATCCACTCTGGGATCTAACAAGTAACCTTGTCCAAGTTGTTCTGCATGATTTGGTACATGAGAAAAACCTGGAAAGGATGCCACTAATCATGCAGTGATGTGTGTGAGGGAGGTAAACTCACAAGAGACCAAACCCAGAACCTGGACCTGGAAATAGAATCATTTCACAGTCTAACACGGCACACACTCACCGAACAATGGCACGGTGCAAAACATGTATGCCCACAACATTAAAGCCCCGTCAACATGGTTTCAAATGTTTACATTTTTGATTCAGTAGTAAATATGTGAATGTATAAAAGTGAAAATGTAAAAAATTCCAAGCTGCTGCCAACTCATAACTATGGCCGTGTCAGAGTGCAAAATGACCGACAGCGCTGTCTCCCAGGCAACGTAAACAACCTGCAACACAGTCAATCACTGTGGTTCAGCCCTACATCTTTCTCTGCCACTTCACTGTAAAAAAAGTCACAAAAACTATAGATAATAATTAAAAGAAAAGCATCACTATAGTGAACCGAGCTTCTACAACCCCAACCAAGTCACAACAGGTTGCAATTAATATTCAATTTAGAATCACTGCACCATTTCCATGCACATATCCTTGTACAATGAATGGTTATGTTAGCTGACAGCTGATATAATGCAGTGGAGAAAGTTTCAATGGTGAATAACTGTCTCAGTTGTTGACTGTAATTAAAAAACTAAAGGAACGGTATATCTCTATTTTGTAAGTGAGTAAGTACTCATACAAAAGAACAAACCTTTAAATCATCCTCATATAGCAATGTTTTGACCAAAACCTAATTTCCATAAAATTTCAAAGGTAGTTGATCATCCAAGACATGTTTGGTGTCTGAAGTTTGCTTCTAAGTTTTGCAATGAAGTTATGAGGCTAATATAGCTATAAAGTAATATTATGGCCACAAATCACGATCACAAATTATCACAACCATCTCTAAAGACTACTTCCTCCATCAAGCGAAGGAAAAACTCCTCAAAACAAACCTACAGTGAGAACGGCAATGGCATTAAATTAGTCTAAATTATTAGGATAAGTGAAAAGGTGCTTCTGAGGAAAATGTAATTCAAACACACACAATCCTGATCATCTGCAGGCTTATTACTCACAGTTGAGTATCAAAACTATTAAAAGGCAGGCTCATGCTCGCTCTAAGGTAAACTAAATTCAATCTGAGTTACTGTACTTGCTTATACACACTTTACTATGACCCCAAACAATATTTTTAGAGTGTTAAAGAGCAATTTTCTTAAGTTAGCTGCTGACAGCTTAATAAAATAGAACAGTGCACATGTCGACAATTAAAAAAACGTCTCTGTACGTAATATTGCATGCATACACACCATTATTTGTATTGCTTCATTACAGTTTAGTAAAAAACCTTACAGGTAAGATGACTAGTCCTCCTCAGCATCAACATTACTCCAACTAACTCCAGCTCATTTGAAAGGGCAGCTTTCTCAGCTCAAACTTCCCCCTTATTAGACATAAAAAACCTACTGCTTAAACATCATGTTGCTGGTCTGATTAATGACGGTTTCCAGCCCTTTCATTTAAACTGGCCTACATTCATACTGTCAATTCTAAAACACGTATGTCTGCACTGAGCAACTTGTGAAGCCAGTTTATTTTTGAATGATTGCAAATGTACTCTTCTGTGCTACTAAAGTTTCTATTAAATTTTAAGTCTGTAGGAGTGCTGCTGATGCTAGGTGGCCTGAGCTGCAAATTTGATGGACATAACAACTGTAATTAAAGGAGGCTAGACTTGCTATAATTTGGCAGTCAGTTACACCGATCAGCCATAACATTAATCCCTGTTTCTAGACTCATGGTCCACTGTATCAGGCCTACTTACCATACAGGTGCACTCTGTAGTTCTACAGTCACAGTCTGTAGTCCATCTGTTTCTCTGTGTACTTTGTTAGCCCCCGTTTAACCCTGTTCTTCATTGGTCAGAACCCCTACAGGACCACCACAGAGCAAGTATTATTTGGGTGGTGGATCATTCTCAGCACTGCAGTGACTCTGACGTGGTGGTGTCAGGTTATTGTGTGTTGCACTTGTACGAGTGGATCAGACACAGCAGTGCTGCTAGCGGTTTTAAACACCTCAGTGCCACTGCTGGACTAAGAATAGTCCACCAACCAAAAATATCCAGCCAAATGTGTTCTGTGACCACTGATGAAGGACTGGAAGTTGACTAACAAAAACTGGGCAGCAACAGGCTATTCACCACAAATGTTCAGGCTCAGTAAGTAATAGAATAAGCTCATAAAAATGTTCTTCATTCTTCATCCCCTCTCCATTTATAAGCCCTTCATTTATGTACATGAACTCTAAATTTATATTCAGCGTACAGCATGTTGCAAGCACAAGCCCAACTGAGCAGGGCTTGTATCTAATTTCTCAGAGCCAGAGGGCTGATCCTGGATCAGTTTTAAGCCGTCATATCCTTACGAATACGATCAGGCCTACACAGACAGAATCAGCGCATGGCCCTAGATCGGCTCTGTTACTCTGAGATTGGTGATACGTCCATATGGGCCCTGGTGTAAGTTTCCCTCAAGCTGGCCTGGGGGAGCAGTGATCAGTCATGTACAGTTTGTGAAACAGTCAGTTTATGACAGGCCCCCCACAGTCAATCACTAACTCATTCACTGATACTATTAAGCAATGACTGAGACTCTTCAGGGCTGTAAAGAGTTGTTACTAAAACCTTAGTTCCTTTGTGTTTGACCTGTGTGGGGTGTGTATTTTAGTGTGTCTGCGTCCATGCATTTCATTATCTATGTGTGCTCTGAGCGTGTGTGCTCCAGGACTGTAACTTGACCCCACGTGCCGTTTGATAACAGGACACCTTAAGGCCTGAGTGTGCGTGGGAGAGACCAGAAAGCAGTGCTAGAGGCTGTCTCTGTGCTGTCCTAGTTGGTAGATAAATCCATATCACAACAGTGTGGAATAAATATCATTATTGTGTGCAATGCATTGCACATTTTTGTGTATTACTACACAACTTCAAATAACGATCCTCTTATTTGGACAACTGTGTGGAAAATCATTGCAGTAAAGAAACGCAAGAGTCAGAAACGGTCTAAAAATTACCAGAAGGAAAAATGTTGCTATTATTACCATCTCTGTAAATACATCTGCTGATGTTTCCTAATAATAATAAAAAACAAGTTTTCTTCAGGTGATTTTTAGACAGCTCCTGACTCTGAAGCAGACATAGGAGCAAACACAGTGATGGTGTGAGTTAAAGCTTAATGTTCAACAAATAAAAGCATATAATAAACATGCAGCTCAGTAAAAGTTGTGGTTGTAGTATACTGTTACCTTTAATTAGCAAATGTAATTAATGTAGCAATAAAGAACAGACTTGTGAATGCCACACAATCTTTACTATCCAACTGCCTAACTGTATGAGAGCTGTGGTCTGAGGAGGACCCTTCTACATACACCAAACTGTAGAAGACTGATGCTATACGTACACCGTACTGTAGAAGGCGTATTGTACAGGCATGATATCTGCTTGCTGCATGAAGCGTGTTCAACCAGCTCAGCTAAACAGCTGCATTTACAGAACAATCTGATTTATATCAGATACAATTAATGCAGTATAAATGTAGGGTATCCCACTATCTAATGTTAAAAAGTTCAGTCATTTATTGATTTATTTCATGCAAACTATGGTTTAAATAATAAATCAATAAATTAACTGTTTTAAATCGGCGATTAATGAGTTGTTACCGCTGCTCGGGGCTGTTATCGCAGTAGCAGGTAACCACCACAAGGCACAGGCCAAGCTAACTGCAATTATTTTCCACGTTAGGTTTCACAATCACATGTTGATGTCACAACAAACAATGTTACTGAGCACGTTTTTATCCATGGAGTTCAGGTAAGTATATGTAAATAAAAGAAAGCAGAAAATGCATGTGAGACACATCAGGGTCGTAGAAAAACAACAAAAGTTCTAACTGCTGACTGATGCTATAACATATTTAAAGGGCAGCAGAGAGTAATGTTTATTTATTAGAGCTCTAGCTGTGCTTGTCCCCAGTTGAGAGCGCTTAAGCATTGACAGCTCGGAAACAAGACAGCGAATCAGTCTAACTGGGCACTTATGGCTTGTGCTTTTATAGCTGCATACAATGAACAAAAAAGACAGTGAAATTGTTAATAGTAAATATCTCTATGCCTATTAATTGTCCGCTAAAATGTGATGATTGTGACAGGTCTACATGGGTCTGTAGAACGATGATTGGGAACATACCTGGCATATCCTGGCAAACTCAATATCGAACATGTATATGCATCATTTTTTTTAAACCATGAAATGCCAGCTGCCTGTTACTTTGTATGAACATAAACATTTATACATACAACATTCATGATAAATGGACCAACCCAGTGGTCAACACTGCCTCTGGCCACAACATTTCACAATGTGGGTACTAAAATTGCAAAGCCTCTGGCCCGAGTGACCACTTTCTCTGGAAACCTTTTTTTTCTTCCTTTAAACAAACCAACAAACCACCAGGCCAGCTGAATTTTCACACATTCACAAGCATCCAACATTAATAAGTTACAAACCCACTAGTTTTCACCTCCCATACTAGACCCAGTGCCTGCATTATTGGACATGGAATTAACCAGAATGTGTTGGAATTCACCAACTTTGTATTACTTTTTCAAGGCAGCACCTGACCAGTTTTTGGTTTAGCTAGGCATGTTTGTTAATTGTAAATACAATACAATGCATATAGGATAAATGATTCTACAATTCTGGCCACAAATTCTTAATCTGTCCATTGCAAATATACCCGTCTACCCCAGCGAATGGTCCAAAATCACTTGAAATAAAAAACATTACATTAAACAGGTACATTAAAAGTTAAAATGACTAATGTGACCTAAAACGACTGTTTCAAAGGTTTTCTATTCATGACAACAACGAGTCTTATACATTTCATATATGCTAGTAAAATCAATATATACCACTGGAAACTACTGCACACATGGCAGGCAAAATCATATGACTTTTGTCTTGATGAATATATACTGACTGTACATCACCCAGTCCTACATGGTGAAGAAATACGATAGACTGTCAGCCATACATTACTACAGTCTATTACATTATGACTAATAAATTAAGTGAATATTCATCATCTCTGATTACAGCAGCAATATTAATCACCCCTAATTTTAGCATCCTCGGTTCTACAGCCAAGCCACAGCAGGCCTCCCCGTCATGCCCAGACAAACATCCATAATAAAACATCGAAACACACACACACACACACACACACACACACACACACACACACACACACACACCTATTTATATATAACACTCACACGAGCGGAGTAAAGTCAGACGACCCTGTATGTACAAATCCTCCTCCCTCTCTCTCTCTCTCTCTCTCTCTCTCTCTCACACACACACACACACAAACTCACATACAACTGCACACATATGCGCTCACTCCTGCCCCCGTCCCTCACACACTCTGTTCTATTTATACCACCAACACACAACCTAACAGCACACAGGAGCAAGACGACCCTGACGGATTTTCTCCTTCTTGCCGTGTGTGTGTGTGGGTGTGTGTGTCTCTCACAAACACACAGCTTTTACCCACTGTGCATAATCATAGCCTGTCATTGGTGAATGGATGACACCCTGACAACATTCTCCCTGTGTAAGATGCAGCCATTTGGTCATCTGTTTTGCACTAGGCCTGCTTTATATTCTGATTTGCAGGCCACTGATTTATTTTCACTTGGGAGAGGTAATCTGTTAACAGCTCGCTACTGCAGAATGGTTTAATCATTAATAAAAAACACTGACCCTATCAAAACCTAAACAGTAGATCCATAAAAGCTCACATTTATGCAGAATGGAATATGGCCTTAATCCACAGCACCTCTTCTGACAGGGCTAGAGCCTACGAGTGACACACCCAAGTCACACCACTGCTAAGGAAACAGTATAAAGGAAACCACCAAAATGAAACACACCAAATGCATGAGGTGCAAAAAAAAAAAAGCTTCCCACAAAAGCACACAAGACCAATCAGACACAAAGGAAGGATGTTAAGTGGCAGCGTGGGAGTAAAAATTCTCAAAATACATAACACAGTTTGATAAATTAAGACACAGCTGAATTGTAATATTGTAATACATTTTTCAATACAGCAAAAATAAGGAGTGTTAATATGTAAATGCTTCTATTTTCAGTTTATTAGAGCTTAACATAAAAGTACAACACTTAAGACTTTAGAATGGCACAGTGGAGTTTCCTTTTCCATTCCTTAGCGACTTAAAAACACTAAACAAAATCAGAGTTCTTTAGAACCACAATCTAAAGTACTGGCCACAAGCTAATATGTGAAGCCTGAGCCAACACACTTCCCATGATCCTATAGCCGCCTTTAAGTTCTCCTCTGAAGTTCCTACTATGACTATGACTTTGGAAGTTGTAAACAGTTATCTGCATTCTGACTAATTCTAATATTCGAGTGCCCATGAAGTGTATCAAACGGATACTTGGTTAGCTGTGGGCAAGGAAAAAACATCAGCAAAGAAAACTGACTTTCCTTTAAATTAATTTTAGACTGTAGGCTTACCTTTCGTGGTGACAGCACAAAATCAGCAGTAATATATAAGGAATATATTTAAAACAGAAATAGCTGAGGGTTATAGGTGAGTTTTCTAACATCAGCTACAGTATCTTATTTAGACATGTTAACGATAAAGCTGCATCACGTTCTTTACAACGCGTCCTTGGTTACTCAATTACATTAAAGCACTCGTGTTTGCGAATTAGTATAAAATGATACATACTCTTACACGCAAATACGAGCAAACTTTCCACATTTTACAGTACTGTAAAACAAAACTGTCACTGAACTGGTAGTCTATACGTTGTCTTCCTGAAATGAACCATAATAATAAATTATCAAAAAGTGATTTCAGTATTCAAATAAATGGCATCTTGAATAGTTAGTGCCCGTGCACATTTTTAGCTGTAAGCAGGACATGATGTGTTCAAGTGGTTTGGGTCAGAAACAAGAAGGGAATAATGCTCTTTGTTAACCTGTCATTAAAGATAGTATTTTTATTTGGCATTACTGCAAAAATAAAAAGCAGAACATGCGCATTAGATAAGCAATGTTTTTATCCAGTTTGTAACACTGAAAATCATAAACTCATATCAGTTTCCTCACATGTGGATGAGAGTAAGAACTTTTAAAAAAGATTTAAGCCTGCAGCGTTTACGTGCACTAGGTTGGACTGGTTTTGCCCAAGTTTCTACCTAAGGGCGTTTTCACACCAGAGCTTCTATCCAGACTCAGGACCACTTGCTCTGCGAGTTCAGTACGTTTGGTCAAGTGTGAAGCTGTTTTTGAGCCTCAGAGCGGTCCTGAGAACTGCTCTCTGGTCCTTCTGAAATCGGTGGTCTGCGGTTCGTTCCAACAAACTCTGGTGCCGTCTGCTGCACGTGTGGAAGCTATCCACTCCTGGCAAAATGAACCATGAATGATTAAAATTGCGCGATCAATCCATGGTTTGGTCAGACATCTTGTGTGAAAGCAATCAAATGACAATGAGCCCCTCCCCCAAATGAGCCCAGAATCAGTCCTGGTTGCGGACTCAAGTACTTGGGACAAGTGTGAAAAGTGTGTGTGTAAAGTCTTCAGCTAAAATTAGTTAACAATTGTTCTACTAAATTTGGTAGCACCACAAATTCTTAAGTCATGTCTTAACTAGTAACACCTAACTAGTGCAGACATTGCTTTAATGTGGCAATAACACATTCAGAACCAAGCTATAAATGTGCTACCACAGAAACATGACAGCAGCCTGCATTTCTGTGGAAGAATTATCCAGTATAGAATGATGTGTGCAAATGAAACTGAATACCTGTCCTATTTTCTCTTTATTCTTTAATATTTCCTTGCGACAACGAAATACATAGCTTTTTTTTAAACAATGGTTTCTAGCCATCTGACAGTAAACGTCAGATGTGTAACGTCAGATCGTGTAAACCTGAACTTAGTAAACAATTATGCAGACAGGTGGTGTAAACAGCTCAAGGTGAATAATTAAAACACCCAGATTACAATACAACTATCAGTGGCGACTACTGCTTTTTTTTGTTGATGCCTAGAACTCAGAAACCTAATTTTGTTTACTATACACAATCAGTACCATTGTATAGTTAGTAATAAGTACCATATTTAGCAACTGAAATATTGTGCAAAATAGTTAAAAACTGAACTGACCAATTTAGATCAGCCAGTGGGGTGTACATGCAAGTACATAACAGCTTCTTTGGTTTGGAAAAAAGGCGCCAAATGTTGTTTCACATTTGAATTCCTCAAGTTAATTGTCTAATACGTCCGTCCCACACACTCACATTTACATCTCCAAATGTCAGACTCTGCTAGAGTTCAATAAATATTACACTCATTCACGCTGTCAGTAGCAGCATCTGAGTCAAAGATTTCTCTGCTTTGCTGCAGAAAAAAGGCCATGAGACCCAACTGCTGTGTGACGCAACTAACCAACGGAGGTGTACTGCAGATGGGGCTACTGGACACACAGGCCGGCTCAGCTGGAGCAACTTTGACTTAGACTGTAACTGACTACAAATGTGGAGATGAGTGATTACTGAAATAAGCATGGCTCAGCCGTTGAGGTAAGTCGCTAAGGTTGATGTGTTTTACACTGTTTGTATGTTGTGTCATCTGGTGTATTTAAGACATATCAGTGAATCCAATAGGTTAGGAAGAATTCACTACCCACTACTACCATTTTTCGACCAAATACTGGCATTACAGATTTTGCCAAGAGCAATTTTACTGCAGCTTGACAACTCACACCGCTGAAGTGTTAAGCTCAAGAAATTGTTTCATGGTATTGGTGACATGTATCTGTATCTCCACCGCCATTACTGATACTGCATTTAGATGCCAGTATCGGCGCCAATACCAATACAGTACAGGTATCGGTGCAACCTAATTTACAACCTCAGAAAAACGAAATATTATATCATATTGTGTACTGTGGAAGTGTTGAAGTACTGTGATGATATATATTTTTCCTTTTCACCCAGCCCTACAAGTAGGGCACACAAAGAAACCTGGACAGGTCAAGGCTGAAGGATTTAAAAATGACGCAGGGGCTGACAAAACAGCACGTTCAAACAGCAGCCGGGCAGAAAAGCAGGAACAGGGGAAAAATATGAGAGGGGAACAAAGGGAGAGGGAGACGAGGAGTGGTGTGCCAGTGTTAGCAAACATAGCTTCCCAGACTCGCTCTGAGACACTAGAGGGAAGCCGACACAATCTGGTGATGTCACTGAACATGCATGATTGGCTCTTCAGGAGGCTGAAGCCCCTCTGCATGCACAAACAGTGCAGTCAGCTAACAGCAGGCACATAGCTCAGCTAATGACACACACACAACCCCACCAAACCCACTAACTTGTTAATTCTATCAAGCTTGCATTTGTCCTTCAATTTAGGTTAAAACTAGAGGTGGCACAATACCACATTTTCTTTTCTGATGAGAGATTTGTTTTTTTGGACTACCAAGCTTTAAAATTAGTTTTAATTTAAGCACTTCAGTTTAGATGAGCATCTAAAAGTAGGCCACAAAGCTTAAACAGTTTAAAGCACAATTTCACTCAATTCAATGGGTTGAATTCATTACTTTCCCCCCTCAATCTCCAAGTCAATATTTTCTGCTGATATCAGCCTTATACCAATACCCATCGCTACCTACAAACCTCTGAAGGCTTGCGTCATTCTGTAGTCATGTCCATATTAGGAACTCAAATGTTCCAGACCTGCTGTGTTTTGTCATACTTACACTGGCGAGGTTACCAATCTTATTATGTCAATTCAGTGTAGCAGTGTTAGCTTGCATGTAGCAATATTTGTATTTCCGGTCCTTAACCTCCTTATTCAGAGGATCTGCTGACAGACCCATGTAGTGCAAAATGTATTGGCTTCAGAACACAGTAGTTTACCACAGAATGCAATAGTAGCAATTTTTAAAAACTGTTCATTTTTCTCATGGAGAAAAGCGGCTTAGCCCCAGTGCTCCTACCGTGGACATGATGCCAACCACAGAGCAATGACATGACTTCAGAGGTCTATGTGCCATATCTAGTCAAAACACATCACAGAGACAGTCAAAAGAGTGAAGCACCAAGCCAATGTATTGGACTGACAACTATATTATATATAAAAAGGATATCGGTCAGTTATGACTTATCCACATTAGGTACTGCTTCACAATTGCGCTCGTTTAAAAACTGCAACAATGCGTTTTATAAACCTTCTAGAACAATCTAACTTAAAAACTGCATAATCCTAAAAACAACACTGGTGAATGACCATCTCTACTAAGGTACACCAGCCCCTACAATTGACACTGGAAAAGGTATTGGGCCAAAAAAGGCTGGATCTAGACATCTTGAATTGCACAAGTTTGTAAATAAAGATGCTAGCCTAGATTTCTTCTCGGCATCAGCAGGGGGCCATTTCAAAAGACTTCTCAGTAAGCTCAAAGTGAAGACTGTCTAATAGGAACGTTTCTTATCTCTTCTCCTTTTAGACAGACTTGACTTTGGGCTTATCTGTCTAATGGAGAAATCCTGCTTTGTGAAATATCAACTCGGTCAGCACATTAACACTGTAATTTTAGACAAAAAAGCTGTACACCAAAGCCCAGGAACTGACCTACACAGCATATGCAGGACATAAACCGTATACTCGGCCTGTTGCGTCAGCGCTCTGGATGACGGCAACCCGAGCTCAAACACTAAAGTTCAAAAATGTCAATAAAAGGAGACAAGGCCATTATCATTTATACTGTATTTACCTTGCTACCTGGTGTACAGCATGCTAAAAGCTACTAGCTTTAAATAATACGGAGTCAATGATAAAAACACATTTCAAATGAGCTATACTGCCAGAGAAGACTTGCTGTCTAAACACTGTCTGCCTCAGCTAACCAGCTAGCTGCTGACCAGGAACTAACCTACACAGGCTCAGAATGAATGACAGGCCTCGCTTCAGAGCTGTCCTGTTTTTCTTTTTAGGTTCTTTCGATTAGGTACTGGGTGAAAAACATAAGACTAACTCAGTAACCTCTCAGCTCCCTTTAAAGGCCACTCTCAAGCCCTCGACTCAAACACAAAAGCCAAAAACACAGCACACACAAAGCCAGTATGCTCTGACCGCCACGCTGTCCTGCTCTCCCAATTAAAGCTGAGGCAGCTCTTATCTTGACAAAGCAGGGCCTTGCACAAATTAGCTTCAATTTAGCCCAGAGAAACGGAAACTGGCACACTGGCCAAAATAGCACTGAAATCACAAGGGTGAGGCAGGAGTAGCAGGTTAAATCCAGCTGCCACAAACCTGCTGAGACAATAGGGTGCGAAGGGACAGATTAGGATGGAGAGCCAAGCCGAAAGTGGGTGCTTTTGTCAGAGGTAATCAAAGGCATTATGCCGAGCACAAACACAGACCACTGTCAAGATCCTGACCTCATACTCTCAGCACAGAGTGATCAAAACACTCAATATTATGAACTGCACACATAATGATATTCTATTGTGCAATGAAATCAATATCACAATAGACCTGAGCAGCAGGGAGGCTCATAATAGCACAAGTAAGATGACTGAACATTTTTCTCTATTGTTGCCAACCAGATTCACGTACAAAACAGAGCAGTAAACATACACCTCATCTGTATGGGGTGCTCATCTCATCTGTAAAGAATTGCTGAAACACGAGAGCTGACAGATCACCAAATGGCACAACAGAATTCAATCAGAAAGAGTGGCAGCTCTATTTTCGACTGAGCAGTTTTGTTCATCTATAATAGGAAGGCGATTGGAGACATCTGCTCTAATGGGACACTATGTTCGAGACGTTTGACTGCTGAATGTGCCTGTGTGCTTGTTTCGCTCAGATATTACTGCCATTTGAAATGCTCGCTTGTACAATGGACCGATGCGCTCTGACCCCCTCTAACGAGATAATAAATCCCCATCGCACCGCAAGCCCGTTTGCTTAGTATTGCAGCAGGCAGGGCAAAGCGAGTTCACCGTCGGAGAGGTTATAAAACGTACAGGGCCGCTTAACCAGATGATGAATACCAACGCTAGGGTTTCACTGCGTTTCATCAGAGCCCCGGACCCGTCTGCTTAACAACACTGCACATCTGCACCGGGAAAAGAGTGCAGAAGGCGCAGAAGGCGTCTGTGTGGCCGGACAGCGGCAGAGCTGACAGACATAAATCGTGCCAGGAGTCAAAATGACTTGAAATGGCCGGTAATTCACAATCGAGAGTTCATCCGATGTTTATTTCGCCCGGCACAAGTTAACACGCACACGCCCGAGTTCAGTGTATGGGCAAAACGATGATGTGTAGCTAAATCCGCGGTTCAGTTAGGCATTAAGTGTAAATCACACATAAAATAATAAAGTTGATCTGGATCATTTAGGTGTTCGGCCTGTTGCGACACCGCTGTAGGTGAGAGAAAGCCGAGCAGAAAACCCACCGACCCTTCTGGCTCTGATGTTCAAAAAGACCCACAACAGAAGAAGAGACATTGTTATTAACGAGTATTTAAAGCATTTCTATCGTTACTGCATCTGCCTTGCTAAGCTACCTGTTTTCATCCGGTGTTCGGCTTGCTAACGCTTACTAGCTTTGAATAATGTACTAAAATTAAACGGGGAATTAGTTTAGGTTAAACAAAAAACATGCTTATCGTGGCGTATAATGTTTCTGGGATACAAAGTCAGCGATAAAAGTACATATAGCTTAACTAACTCATTCGAATATGTCCAAACAAGACTGTCCTGTCTAAACACGGTTCGCCTCAGCTAAGCAGCTAGCCGCTGTCGCTAGCCAAGCGGTGAGATGTGTTTTGCTGTAATCTGTCACCCGTTGGGGAATATTCCTCTTTCCTCTCTTGAAACAAAGCAGAGGGACGGAAAAGCAGCTCGGAGAGATGGCACACACACAAACACACTCCAACAAACACATACACATAACAACACACAATCTGCCCGTGGGGCGGCCGAGGCCCGAAAGCCGACGGCCGAAACAGCGTTGGAGAGTTGCTGTCACGGCTGTGTACCTTTGTAATGCACCCGCAGATTGTTCTGCGAGAGCCCGATGTAGCTGTACTTATCCTTGGGGCTCCAGGATCGGGGTAACGGGGTCTCTTCCTCGTTCACGGCCGGGTATAGCCGCTTCAAACGCTCGTTCAGCTCCTGCTCTTGGTCATTCGAAGCAGGATCACCCGGCAGCAGGCTCCCCGCTCCAAGCTCTGCCATTTTCCCGTTTTTCGTCTTCTAATTCCTACCCTGTTGTGTCAATCCGCTAAAAAGGGGGGGGGAGAGCGATAGACTGAGCAGAAACAGCAGTAGCGATATCCCCGGATAAGCAACGCTCCTACAGTAGAACGCGCAGAGACGTTTGGGTAATGTCGTTCGAAGGACGACCCTGCGTGTTACCTAACGACGACACCAGCAGAGCTGTAAACTACAAAACCCAGAAATAACGGGACTCTGAAAAAAGAGTGATCGAGTGAAGTAGAAGCCTAGTACAAGTAGTTATAGGAATTAATTAGTGCTTTCTCAGTTTATTTGCTACAACTTAGGCGTCAGACGTCGTTTATCTTTCGGATCCTTTGAGAATCAGTATCTCTGTTCTTGCGTTCAGGAAAACAATTTCACACACAACTACTCTCGCTAAGTACAGTACAACTCTTTATGTAACAGAGATCATATTAATCCTTATGTCTTTCCAGGCATTATGAAAGCCTGAGCCACGGAACATTTTGTGCAGATTTGGCGCACAGCGAAGCCCTTCTTTTTAACTGTAAATCGGCAATGTTTGCGGCGGTTACACGAGATATTTCAGTAACACTATTCTTGGACTTTAGTGACGTCACATCAACAAAGCTTGATTTATTGATGGTCAGAGTACAAAATGTATTAATCAGATTTCTAGTATACAGTCACAGTGAGATTAATAGCTACTACGTCAGCAGAGTCCTTTTTGAATTAGCTGTTCACTCTGGAAAAACAGGCGCTGCGCTGCGAGCAGGCTCAGAAAAACAAGTCCGTGGATCATGTGTGAAAGAGATGGGCATGTTCAGCGTTGCCTTGATGAAATATTGCGTCGATTCAGGAATGTTGACATTGCGCCAGCACTGGTACTTCCTTTAAGAAAACATATTTGAATGTGTACTTAATTTTAATGAATAACGAGCTAGGAGCGGGTACATTATTTTTTGCCACAGACAGTAAATCATCTTTTCTTTCAGGCACGCTACGGCCACCTGTCCATTGAAGGTCTTGGTGGGGTCCTTCGATACTATGGTAACCATTTATAAACAACAACAATGCCGTGCCGTGAGGTTTTGTTAAAGTGAAGACACTTTTTATTTGAATGCTTTTCTGCATGTCGGTACAAAAGGACGCACGATTGCCGCCCCTCTCAACGTCTGAAAGGCAAGAATAAATATGGTTAACAAATGTGGGCAACATCTAAAAACAACGTTAAAACGTATCGAAACGATGTAGAGCTGCAGTCTTTAAAACGACAGAGAGATCGCTGTCACACCCAGCTGCTTCTCTACTCACTGATTTAGGTTCCTGCTGTGAGAAGAAACCGTTCATGCATTTCTATTTGTATTTCCATGGCTCAATTTTTAAAAAATAAAGCTCTCAGTACATGCAATTTGTCATGGCTAACGATATCTAGGTTTAAACCTGAAGTAGCTGTAACTTTTCTCTGTAGATGAGCATATTGTTCAAAATTTATGAATAATTCAGTCCTCAATATGTAAACAGAGTCATTCAGAATGGTTTGATGTAAAATGGTTCACTGTAGAGAAACTTACAGACTCAGATTTATTTACAGTGGTGGTAATAGGAACCAAGGTTCCCAATGTCTATGTCCATTATATTCACTACCCAAACCCAACAGTGAACCTATACGTGTCTTCTGAGTTTTATATGTAAAGTTGATAATGGTAAAATAGTCATAAATCTGAAAAAAGTTTTCTTTGTGGACTATTTTGCCTTAAAATGCCCTGTGTGTACCCCATCTAATGAATAGATTTGAATAAATAATGAGAAGTAAACATAAAACAATGTCTCAAACATCAAGCTAAGTATTCATAACTGTTTCATGTAATAACTTTCTGTGAGGGAGCTTTTAGAGGTGGACGTCTGGTTTCCTTACTAAATTTAGTTAGTTTATACGGCTTAAAAACATAAGGAATATGTCTGCTTTCAATAGTAGCAGTATCTACACATACCTCAAACAATGTTTTTACTGTTTGTGAATTGTCAACAGTAGGTGCCATGCCAGTAGTTTGTGTTTCTTCTTTGTTCTAGGACTTCATCAGGCAAGGGGACTCAATGGCAAGTGAGGCCTGCTTCAAGATTACTCAGAGTTAGTAGCCTATGATCTTATTAGGACATACTCTAACAATAACTTGCCATGTCTGCACTCATTCTGTTCTGTGTGTGTCTCACAGGCCTTCATTTAAAATGACATCCCTGTTCTTTCAGAATAAAGGTGCTGATACCTCTGGCTACCTTTCAACCTGGCCTGCCCACATCACCTCTCAGGTTGTCCGGCAAAAAACTCCTTCATCTGGAGTGAATGAGCATCATGGGTCTGTTATCAGAAGATTGAAAACTTAAATGTTATTACATATTAAACACACAAAAATAAAGGCGTATATAATGTGTTATGTCTTTTTTTTAGAACTCAAATGTTTTCTAGTAATGTTAAAATCACATTTTTTGAGAGAATATAATAACGTCTCTCTAAAGCACACATTTATGTTATTATTTGCATTTATTTTATTGTTTATATGAAAGAAGTATTAATTCTTTTTTATTCATGCATATCAAGTAGGGTGTCGTTAACTGTTCCCAAAAGATACATGCCAAATATGAAGAACAATTCATGTTCAGCGTAATGCATCATGTTGTCGTTCAGAAACAATCCCGGCGGTGGCTCATACCTCATAATGCATTGTGTGCTGCAGAAGCAGTGATGAATTTGGAGGACCTATTTCTAAGCCACGGTTCTTGGAACAGCTAGAGTGCTTTCTGAGGAGAGAACTGACATCTCTAGACATGCTTAGCCCCAAACTCCAGGAGCGCAAACTTCAGGTTGACACTTTAGACTTGGAGACAATTTTAACTTGTATATAGCAGAGATTTGTTGTTAGTTTGGTGCCAAGTTCTTGTTTTTAACTGTTCCCAAAAGATACATGCCAAATATGAAGTAATGCATCATGTCGTTGAGTAATGCTGATATTTTCTTGTCTGTCTTATGAAGGCTTACCGGGAGGTTTTTGACTATTTTATTGAGAACTTTAAAACATACAAGCCGCTGCTGTCCGCCATCAAAAATGAATATGACATCACTCTTGGTATGTATACATTTTGCTCCAAATGATTGTATAATGAATTTACTGTATAGCCTTATTGTCAGTTTCACAAAGCACTACTTTCCTCAAAATAGTTGCAAATTACAACATTAACCTCAAGTCCTTGATCAGGCTTCTGCCTAATAATGCTCAGTAATGTAAACTTATGATAATAGACATTAAAAGAAAGTCTGGCATCCACATGCTAAATTATATGTAATGTTCTAATTTACAGAATGTACTAAAGGCCTGCAACTTCATTCTGACTCTGGTGTAAGTTTTGCTTATGAGGTTTTGTTAACTGTTGTCCCAGCGTATTTGCAGGAACAGATCCGTGAGCTGGAGCCTCTCCGGGCTCAGTTGGTGCTGCTGTCTGAGCAGTGTGAGAAGAAGATTCTGGGTTTGAGGGAGCAGGAGAGGACTGAGATCAGGGCTTTAAAACAGGAGCGCCAGCATCTTCAGCAGGTCATTGAGAGCATGAGGGAGCAACAGAGAGCCTTGCAGACACAGGTCAGACCTGTTCTATCATCCATCCTGTTGTAATTTCGTACCTGCCTAAGGGATCTGTATATTGTTGTTAGAGACTTGTAATTTAACAGACTTGGTAAACTCTACAAACCTTATTTATTTAGGATTTTTCAATGTAGTGGATTTAGAGTGCTGCTTCATTAAGGCTACGCAACCATGTGTTCTAAAGGAGACAGTGAATTGGTAAAAATAAAAATCGGTGTTGTTTTAAATAGATTAAACTGCTTAAATGTTTTTTTTATTTTAATTGATCAGAATTAAATCAGGTTAACTGCTGATTGAATTTAACAAATCCATACAATAACTGGAGCACACAGAGAAGTCAGGAACCAAACCTGTGTTCTCCTAGCCAGCTCACAAGATATCAATGGCTTTTACTTAATCGTTACTTTTTATTATATAAACATTGATTTATATGTATAGTACAGTGCAAAAGTCAAAGTCCACCCTTGCTTTATTTCATTTCCAGTCTATGGCCATTAAGAACAAGTTATTCATTTTTCAGTGTCAGGAAAAAAGCAGAAAATATATTTAACAGAAAATTAAATAGAAGCCTCAACATCTAAACAACAACTTTAATATATATATATATTTCAGTTTTTAGTGAGTTTTTTCAGTTTTTAGTGAGCTTCCATTCTCTTCAGAAGACTTGCTTTCAGTTTTTTAAAAGAAATCTGCAGGGATATTTTTTACATCTCCAAATAATGAATAACTTGTATTTGATAACTTTTTGGAGTGGAAATTGAATAAATCAAGTATGGTCTCTGACTTTTGCACAGTACTGTATTCTAATGTTATGCAGTTTTTCCAAGCAAAAACACACTCACTGCCAGAAATAGCTTTAAACAACTTTTATTAGAGTAAATTGTCTTGGCAGTATTGGGAGATGTATCTGACTAGTCTTGAAAAGGGCTTGAATTAGATATTTGAGATGGCATTGGAGCTCTGTGATAACATCACTGTCAGTGTTTGTATGCAGAGATAAAAGAGTTTAATTGTTGTGCTGTAGTTTATCCCATTATCTAAAGTGCAATCTAATCAGTTGGTTCTGTTTCCCTTCTTAGTAAGATAACATGACAAGTCATTCCTATTGTATTGAAAGTTAGAAATACCTTAAACGTATAACATCCAAAGGATGAAGGGCTTGTGGTGCTCTAACACACTAAAACTACTAGAATGTTGTTCACAGTATGTGCACTTAATTTATTTCAATGTTGACTTCTTCTGTCTTGGGTTTCTTCTCAGGTTTATCATCTAGAGAAGGAACTAGCAGCGCAGTATCTGCAGTACAGGGAGGAGTGTGATGCCCGCAAGCTGCTCATTGCAAATATCAGCAGCATGAGCTACAGCCCAGAGGAGGAGCCTGACGTGGGGCATGATGGTGACAGTCAGTAATACTCAGCAGATAATCCTGAGAATCAGTAGATGCTTTTGGCCACACAGAGGCACTATGAGTCATTGATCGCAGTTGGAAGAAGTCAGCCTGGATTTTGATCAAACACTGATGGACCGAGTTCATATGTTGGTTTCCAATGAATACAATAAGTCAGTGTGTTCATTCTTTCCTCTTCTTTTAGAGGAGCAATCTGAGGATCCTGTGAAGGTGAAGCTGGCTCTAAAGGTGTGTAGAGAGGGTCTAAGCAGGGCCCAGGTGGAGCTGAACCGCTTGCATGCAGAATATGGAGATGTGGTTCCTCGTAGAGACTGGGAGAATCTAGACCGCATGTATAGAGAGAACCTCCTAAAGGTATGAGTCAGCACTTCATGTGACTCCCAGCAAAACCAAGGCATTGTGTATTTTTTTCCCACAAAATAACATTTCCAAATGCAGTTAACACTAAATACAGGCAGTTTCTTTTTCTATGACAACAGTGACAGTATTACTTTAGGACCTAGTTAACATTTTAAAAAGACCATATCATGAAAAATGCACTTTCCTCAGTCTTTTTTAATCATTGTTAAATGTTCAAAATGTACCCTTCACCCCCCAATCCTTAAGGTCCAAGCAGTTTATTTTGAATTTATTGTTTTTGTTATGTCACAAACACCAACACATTTACATTTGTCTACCTACTCAGCATATAGCATGTTAGCCCCGCTCACTCACACTGAGCTTATAGAGTCTTTCAGCCTGGACTGCTTGTACGATTGATAAAATATCCATATTTCAGTCTTAAAAGCACAATAACAAAAACTCTAAGGGGTAAAGAGAGGTTAAAAAGGGTCATGTAAAAATTAATTAGGACTGATTTGCATAAAACAACACATATGTTGAATTTGGATTTCGGGAACAAAAAAACAAGACACCAGACAAAAATAGGCTATGGGCTATTATAAATCAAAAGAGCAGGGGAAATACAGTTGGACATCCCAAAAGGTTGTGTAACAACATACGTAAGTCCTTAGGTTAAAGCTTCCCAGCCATAAAATGAATCTGGTCAATGTACAAAATTGTAAAATGCCAAAAATCTTGATTATATCAACAGTATACAGATCAGCCAGCACAGCTCAAGCACTGACATTGAGACTTGGATTCCCTGTTGCAGCTGGAGACCTTACAGTCAGACTTTGACCAAATGAAGGCAGAATATGACACGCTGCTAGACGTACACCGTCAGGTCAGCCTGCAGAGAGACAGCCTTCAGAATGACCTAGAGGTTTTCCGAGAGGCCTCCACTCCTAGACCACACTGGGAGCAGTGTGCAGGTATAGTGCTATGTGCCAGTACCCCCATTAAAAATGTAATGTATTGAAAATATATTCCAATTCCAATTTTTTCAATAAAATAAACCATTTTTGATTGCAGATAAATATAGCTTGTAGAAGGATTCTAATATGTTAGTCATGTGCACCTTCACCGGTTTCACATGGTTTGTCACAAACTGAGATTCTTAGAAAAAGAAAAAATAAATCTAGAATGATAAAAGGAGTTATAGATGACACTAAAATGAATGAGAATGCTGTATGACATCAAGAATGAAGTAATAAGAAAAGTAATATCCAGAATGCTGTGTGTGTTAAAAGTGGTGGTCAAATATCGAGGCCAAAACCTGATTCTAAATAGATTATAACATTATATTTTTCATTTTATAATTTATCATTTTATAAATATTTTAATATTTTAACTATTGAGTAGAACATCTAAAATTATATTTAAATCTACATTCTGAGTTGAGCATAAAACAACAAAAATGATTCATATGACACGTGATTCCAAACTTTTGAACAGCTGTATATTCCATTGTCCTATGGGCTTATTGAGAGAAGCAATGGAGAAAGTGTACAGACTGTTACTGTATTGTTTGTGTAACCCTACATCTTGTTTTAAGACATGCTTGGCGGCAGGGAGCCCTGCTCTGAGATCTTTGAGGGCCAACCCAGTAAGAAAAGGCTGGAGATTCTGCTGGAGGAGCTGAACAGCATGGGCTTGGAGCAGAAAGAGTTCTTCAGTGGACAGGTGAGTCCAACTACTACCTGCACCTGCACTTCTTGTGGCTGGTGGAACTTGAGAGGACCTGCCTTCTAATAAAGACGGTTTTTGTTTTCCCAGGGTGTCTCTAATGATGTTCCCATCTACCTGCGCTATGAGGGGCAACTGAAGAACCTCAGGCTGAAAAAAGCTGATGTTGTCAGAATTATAAAGGACATATGGAGAGAAAAAGCTTGTGAAGAAGAGAAGGTAGCACCAGTTAGTTCAGTGCCTTGAAGTTAGTCAAACAAGCCTATACAGCCTACATACGGTATAAGTTTTTCAGCCTGGATTGCTTTTTGAATGAAGGACAACCAATCGGAAAAAGATCATTTACACATTTTGTTCTTAAAGACACATTGATGAAAAAACAGCTTGTTTAATTCTAGGAGATAAAAAGGTTGAAAATGGTCATGTAAAAATGAATTATGACTGATTTTAGTACATAAAAGCACACAGGTGTTGTAAATGGACTTTAGGGAAAAAAATAAGACACAAGAAAAATGCAAGATATAGGGCCTTTAAAGCAGTTGATAATGTCTTTCTTGGTGGTTTGCTTTTCCAATAAGACGGATGACAGCAGTGATCTGAAGAAATTTCTACACCAGTATCTGCAGAGACAGCAGGGAAAGCAGGCGGGACAGTGGGCCTACAGCCTACTGGACGGCATCAAGCGTAACCTGAAAGATGATTTCATCTGCCTCTTCTATGACATCCTCACAGACAAGGTTGGTTCTTGAACCTGAGGCACCACCTGTGGAGGTACAGCTTATGAAGTACTGATCAGTTAATAATTAAGTGTAAAAAATGCTGATTTATGTTGATGTGTGGCAGGTGGATGAGAGTTTGTACCATGGCCAGACCCACCTTCTGTCTCACCTGCTCAAAGTGTTCATACAAAGTGACAGCACTGAGAGTGGTTCGCTTACTACGTCTGAATTCAGGTGGGGGAGGTATTAAAATTGTGTTGAAGGCTGGTTTCCTGGATATTAATTAAAACTTTAACTAAAAGTCCTGAACTACATCGTAATGTCAGTGGTGATTCACCATTAAAAAAGCTGTATTACTCTAGATTTAGGATTAATCTGGTCTGGGAAACTGTCTCTGATTCTTTTAAGTCATTTGCTGCACTGAAGAATAAAAATTTGAATAATGGTCGATCATGAGAAACTACTGATTTACAGAGAGGCTCTGAGGACAGCTTTCCCCCTGAAGAAAGATCAGGATTTAGAGGAGCTAGTGGTGGCTGCACAATCAGAACTGGAGGCCAGTGGAGGAAGCTTTGCCTATCAGAGGCTGTACACAGAGGTGAGCTCTAAATGTATCTACATGGAAAATGTTCTGAATTTACCTACCATAGAATTTTATTATGTTCATATAATGTATTATTTTCAAACAATGTGTTGTACTAATACTGTACTGATTCATCAGTTATAATTTCAACATTAATCAGATATGATGTTATATGATAAAATGATGCCACCTAAAATGATCCTATGTTTCTTCCCATGCCAGGATGCAGATGGAAAGCATGGTGAATTCCTTGGTCTTGTGAAAAGGCAGGCCATGGCAGAGAGAGATCATTACATCAACCAGCTGAGGACACAGCTAGAAGGCAAAGGGTAAGAGTCCACTAATTCCTCAAAAATAATAGCTAACTGATGGTATTACACAAATAGAGTTCAACAATTTGGATGTTGAATAGTCCTGTCCCACATGGCGCCTTGCAGGGAAGTGGGTCTGGAGGACTTAAGGTCTGCTTTCACAACAATTGATCCTGCACTGGACTCTGCATCTCTGGATTGGAACCTACGTAAAGCCTTTCAAACTAAAGACCTGCACCTGCACACAGCACTTCTGGACACTGAGATTGCCCTTCAGCGCCTCTCAGTGGCCAACGTAAGCAGGGCCGGACCCATGACTCAGCCTGAGTAAACTCACCACAGTTCTTTGAAACATATTACACATGCTTATATGGAGCCACATGTTAGACCATGTGACACATTCATTAGAAATTCTGCATATGAGGTAAAGTTCATTTTGAAATCAAGAGAAATGAATAAGTAACAAATATATTTTATCACTTGTTCTCTTTTATAGATTTAGTTTTACTTTTTGTATTTTGGGAAAGCATTAAAAGACATCAGTAACTATCAGCAAAATTAGTCAACTGTGTCATTTATTCAGTGAAGAATGGATATCAACACAGTGCTATATCATATATAAGAGTTTTTACTGCAAAGACTAGTCATCAATCAGCAGTCGTCACATTATCTCTGTGAATTAGGTCTAATTGAGTTAACACAAACTGGCTTAAAATAATCATTTATCGATGTCAAATTATGTTTGATTGTTATGTAATGAAAAAAAAAGTTATAGTTATACGCTCTGTTTGTAATTATTATAGCAAAGACCCAGCGCAGTAGCCGAATTCATTCAAAAGGAACCAATGAACTCTCAGAAAGCCTTATCCTGAGTAATGCTTGAAACTGAAGAATACAAAACTTTGTCGAAAGCTTAAATAGACATTGAGAACTTAACATACCTGTATTTACCTGCTGTGTTACTGCCAGCTGCAACAGTTTATATTACCATATATTACATAAGATAAATATTTTCCATCAAGAAATAGAGAAGTGGGAGATAAGTGCTATAAGTTGCCTCTCACATGGACCCCTCCAACCCTTTATTTTTTAATAGTGAAAAGTAATACAGTAAACTGAAAGAAACATGATTCATGAACTTAAAGAGTGACTAGGACCAGACTGACTGAAGAACGCAGTGAGAAGGATTGATCATTATTTAAGGTATCAAAGGGTTTAGATTGTTTCTATTGGGAATTATCAACTACGTTTCTGCTGGTTCCTGGTGGTGTCCAGTAATCACTAATGGTATTTAGTGTTGGGTGAAATCAACTTGATGGGTTGTAAAGGACCCATTGGTTCTAAAGGTGTTTTTTTTCAGCAGGGAGGAATTGTTGACCAGGCCACAACCAAATATAAATAGTTCATGATTTTGCAACATTTAAAATGGTGCTCTGTTGTTTTACATATACTTACATTCATCTCACATCTTAGTGAGCAGTTTTGTTCAGAGCAGGTGAGTTTTTAGGCTATTTGCAGATGATCACACTGGTCTTAGTGGCCAGTGCAAACCAACCCCAAAACGCCAACTCCCAGCATTCATACGTATGTGTGATCTGCGCATGATCGGGGGCGGCTCGACTTCTCCACCACGGCGCGCGCCGTAACCGCCATAACTGGAACCGGGAATCGGTTTGGGCTCACAGAGGTAAGTTAGCCTCAATTGTAGCATACCGCTTAACGGGCTCCACCACCGGTCTGAAGTCTGTTTAGTAACGGCCAGTAACAGAGAACAGTTGCGCTTTTGTGCCGACAGCGGTGGTGCGTTCGCTCCGGGGTCTCTCTCTGTGGACACGCCTATGAGAGAGCGGCGGGACGGGCCGCGCCGGAGCTGCGATAACCGGAGCGCTAACGCTACGGTGAGGGCTCAAGTGGCTCCGAGGTATTTTTAGAAAGGAACGAAAACACGTGTTGGGAGTCGCATGTCCCTACAGAGCCATATTTTGCGACAGCGGACCAGGACTAGGCTACTGCTGCAGGCCAACATGTTCGTGTCTGAGCCTTTAGATTAGCGAGCTGCGCTCGGTCACATCGAGTTAGCTCGTCCGTGTTAGCCTGTCTGCACGGGGAGATGAATCAACTCACGCTTAGCTGGCTAATGTTAGCTAGAGAGCGTGACCAGCACAAGTTAGTGTGGCTAACATTTCGTTGTGTTGTCTAGCAGCGAGCCGACTCCGATTTCTTCAGCTCCAGCAAAGGCAGCTTAATTTGTCCATAGACTTTTATCTTAGTTTTGCTAGCGTTGTTTTTCTGTGAGGACTTCACTGGCTAACGCTAGCTAACGTTAGCTGTGTTAGTCGTGCTGCAGCTACACAGGGTTTCTGTCGGTTAGCTGATGTAAAAGCTAACAGACCTGGCGAGGTGGGCAGCTCCCACATGTCCAGTCGGCCAGTTAGCGTTTGTATGGTTAGCTCGGTTTTAAACTGCACCTTTTTATGCGTTCATCCGGGTTAATTTAACATGTTCCCTGGTCTTTCAGCAAACATAGGCAAGCAGCCATCCGTCGGTCCGAATAATGATTCGGCAGTTTACAGAAAACTTTTCACGTCCGATTTTAAGTGACGTTAACATCTACACGGACTCCGTTTCGTTAAGCTTTCATGCAGTTTTCGCTAGAAGTCAAATAGTCGTCTGGAAATGGATAAGGTGGCCACGTGACATTCCAGAGTCATCTAAACACAGATGTCGGTGGGGCTGTGAGGGACTTTACAATGAATAAAACAGTGATAAAGTCGCGGCGGAAGTTTTTGGTGTCTGTCTGCTCCGATGCAGTGTGATTAATAGGGCTGTTCACTCATAGTCCACCTTTTGAATGAGCAGCTGGGCTTTACAGTGTGTGCATTCCCCCCGGGCCACACCGCTGACAGACTAAATCTGTTCATTTTCTATTCGCTTACAGTTATTGACAATCCACACACAGGAAAGATACCTCAAACTATAGCTAATCTGTAGTGGTGTTAATTAGTGTAGTAAAATCGTCCCCTGCAAACAATGCAGAAAACACTCCCAGAAAAATGCATATAGACTGTCTTCTTTCGTTTCAGCTGGAATCACAACACATATGACTGCTACATATTTTGTGCAATGTATTGAGCTCTCAGTGAAAATATAAGGGTGGAGCCCACAAGACTGTGCTAAGATTCCTCTCTGACTGCTCCCTGTTTGAGAACCTCCCATCCTTCCAAAGAAAGTTCACAGCTCTGCAGGACACACCGGGTTTCATTTACACATTTGTAGTTAGATATAGCAGCAGTGAAGAACACGGTCTCTTTTCTGTATAAAAGCAATGAGGTCCATGCAGTTTTGAGAGATTTAATTATTTTTACTGCTACTATTTATTCATAGTATTGGATTGCATCATTAAGAAGACCACGATGCCATTTTGGTAGGCAAGCTGTAACTGATTGTGCTCTGATTGAGCTCATCTCATCACCCTTACTGCAGCTACAGTCCTGCAGGTGGCTGAAGACCAAAAGCAAAATAGATCAGAATGACTATGAAAAACATGAAAAGATATGTGGATGCTTTAGATGCAGTTTGCAGAAAACGCTACAAGAAGATTAGCTAGGTTGGTGGACTGGATCCCTATAGCCTTCAGAAAATTCCAATCCGTGAGATTTTACAAAAACTAATAAAAGTGGTTACCAAAGCTCCTAAGTAGGAAACTCTCATACATAAAGCTGAAGTCAGCTTCTTATTTGCTAGCTTCTCATTTGAATTTTCCGTTCCACCTTAAACGGTGCCGCAGTTACACTGAGTTACACTGACGAGTTGGCGAATACGAAGCCAACATCATCTTACCTCAATAAATGCATCAACAAATACCTTAAACTTCTCTTGGAGATGTTTAATGAGCAGCTAACCTGCAGCACAGCAAAGCAGCTGTTGAACACATCTCACTGGGTGATCTAATGCCGTGTCCCAAACCACACACTTCTGTACTTTACCTACTACACTAATGAGTGCACTTCTAATAGAAAATGCGCTGTTTTCACACACTATTCAGTATGTTAGTATGCGGTTTGGGATGAGGCATTAGTAACGCAGCGAGAAATCTCAGCCATTTAGATTTCAGCTTTTATTTGTTATCACTATAGCAACAAATCAAAATAAAATCAAGGCAATACACTCAAATATATCAGTTAATACACTTTAAAAATGAGATTGAAAAAGTGATTAAAACCGTGTTTTACTGCCTTTGCTGGATTGGTTGTAGTTTTCTCATTACAACTTATTGAACTTGATGTTGCTCACCAAAATGGTGGCAGTGTAATTGTGATTCTTCGGAATACAGATAATATTAGTTGGTTTCTTAGTTTCTTGATGTAGAGATTATAAGAGGAATTTATGCCAAACTAAAAATCAGTGACTACAGGGGAAAAAATGTGAAATACAGTGCACACATGACATTCATTTTCCATAGTGACATGCAGAGTGGGTGCCAAAATTAAAAACAAAACTTCTGTTATGTTGTTTTCACTTGACCTTCTTACTGAAAAACAGTGCATGAGGATTCGCATTTTACAAACAAATTTATCTGAATTCTCGTCAGATCTGAATATAATCCACCCTGAATTCTGTACTTAAAACAGTGTTAAATCAGTGTAAGGGATCTTTTCCTGTTTATTTTGGCACATATTCTGCATGTCACCTATGGAAAAGTAATATTGTGCATTGCATTTCACATTTTTCCATTGTAGTGATTGCTTTTCAATTTGGCACAAATTGCTCTCCATTGGAGCTGTTTTGGGGAAATTAAGATCTAGCTCATTAAACTGGAGCAGTGGCTGATGGATCTCAAGCACACCATAAAGGCTCATAGAGTAAATTTAATCAGCCAATAACAAAGTTTGTTTAATCTGAAAGTAAAGGTTTGTGGCAAAAGCCAAAAAAAAGACAGGAAATTCAAATGAATGTAAGAACCAGTAATTTGACCTGTTTACTGGTAATGCTTTCCAACAGACCACACACAGCTACAATACCTTTGAATACCTCAAACTTTTTTTAAACTCTGTAGATACTTTTCTCCACTTCAAATGTCTGCGTCTGAGTCCTGAATCAAAATTATTTTTTTAAATAGTACAATAAATACAGGACTTCCATAAAATACTTCTACAGCAACTATTTAGTGGCAAGATGTCACACAGTTCAATGTGTTCATCCAAGTTGGACAACCCATGTTTCAAATAGGCAAAGAAGAAAAGCAGGGTAAACATAACTTGAAGCAGACATCATATTGTTTTTTGGACTGTTCATTTGAAATAACCATTAGGGATAAACTGATATGGGAACTGTGGGCCAACGTCGAGACACAAACATTTATAAAATGTACAAATTAGTACTAGATCCACCTGCTTTAGCATTACACACTGTCCACCAATGCTCAGATCACTTGAGACACATGTTAAAACCAAGTGTGAAGAGGGCCTGTGTGTGAAATTTTTAAATCAATCCAATGCCTAATTAACGTGGCGCTCAAAGACAGGAATGATAGCATGCATGTGTCGTTATCCCCTCGATGTAACAATTGTTAGCATGGCTGAAAAGTTACCCAAAAACTTAGTGTATAGAGGTGTGTCACGTGTGCAGAGAACACATTACATTTGGTTAAAATACATTTTCTTGCAAGCAAGGAACAGTTCCATTACCTAATGGTAGTATTTTGCTAACTTGCTTGTTTTACTTGTGTTATTGATTGTACTCCAGACCTCAACAAGCACTAAATGTTAAGTTCTCACCAGATGTTCTCCATTCTTGTTATGGGATCACATCTGTTCCAAGACTACTGCTAATACAGTTTTTATACCAGAAACAGCGCAACACATCTCTTAAAACAGAACAAATTTTTAATACTTTTCTTTTTACACTAGTCCTGACTCATAAGTGACGGCGGTAAAGTCACTGCACTGTGTGTGCTGTGGAAATCGTCATCACATCTTTTGGGATTTTCCTGTTCCATTTACCATTGAATTTTAGCCTAATGCGTAGAGTGCCACGCTAGACTAGAAAATGAAAGGAAATGTTTTAGTTTTAACTCAGCGCAAGGGAATTTTTGGCATCTGTCAAGACTTTTTCTTTTTTCATGGGTAAGCTGATAAAGGCCCTCAGAAATCTAGAGGAGAATCAAAATAAACCATTGTGTTAACAGATGCCTGAAAAATACATCAACAGAAACACTCAAAAAGAAGGAAGAGGAGCTGACCAAAGCTAAGGGTAGTGGGGGTGGTGGTGTTGGGGGTGTGTGAGTGGCATTTCATGGATGTATTTTTAACCATAGTTAAAAGCGAACAGCACAAGGTGGAACATTTTGGCATGAACAAGTGTAAGAAGAATGTGTTAACTATATTGCTTTCAGCTGGAATATAATAAAACATGTTCATTTTGGAATTTGTGAGGTTGCAAATCCAATTTAAAAATCCAGCTAATTGATTGATACTTTCTCCATCAGTGCCTGTAGCTGGGTGAATCAGGATGGGAGACAAGCCGATTTGGGAACAAATAGGATCCAGCTTTGTTCAACATTACTATCAGCTGTTTGACACTGACAGAACACAGCTTGGATCAATATATGTAAGTATTAATGGAAGATACAGTCGGATGCATAATTTTCCTTTGTGCAGTTCTTTGCCTGCCTTGAAGCAGTGAGAATGAACTTGGTTGTAATTGGGTCTCTCACTGTGTATTTGTATCAGCATTACATGAACAGTTAACAGAATGGCCATAGTTTGGTCCATTTGTTTCATATGTGACACTTAATGTAAGATGATGTAGAATGAAGCTGTCATTTTATTTTCTTGCTTTGTCACAAGAACACGTTTTTTTTTTTATTCAGACGCTTGTATTTGTTTTTGGGTTGTCTCAACTGTGGTAGTAGTGTAAACTACATCTGTCAGTTGTCACCTGCTTCTCTGTATTAGCAGAACATAAGCAAAAGTGGAAACAGCTTTACTTTTACATCTGACCCATTGACCCATCAGCTCATTTACCTGCCCCCATTCTCTTTTACAGATTGATGCATCATGCCTTACGTGGGAAGGACAGCAATTCCAGGGAAAAGCAGCGATTGTTGAAAAACTCTCTGTAAGAACCTAGTTACATGATTATGGTTTAAATACGCTTGAAGGGAAATTCTCCTTAAAAAAAAAATCTAAATTCTGCTTAATTCCGTCATTGATCATATTGTAGTGGCACTTAAGGATTCATGTTTTGCAGTGATGGTGATAAGAATAAATATAGCCATTAAAGTTACTATCCAATATGAGCAGAGGTTTTATATATAATTTGATAATAGTAAATTTAAAAAAAAATGTATTAAATGTATTTCCCTGCCATGAAGCCAATTTTGTGTGAATTTCCTATTGAATAGGGTAATTCTACATGGAGAACAGGCATTAAGTACAAGATGTGTCCAAGCAGTGAGCAAATGTTTGAAATCATCTTTTCTTTTTTCTTCCTCAGAGCCTGCCCTTCACAAAAATAGCCCATAGCATAACAGCACAAGATCACCAGCCCACTCCTGACAGCTGCATATTGAGTATGGTAGTAGGACAACTAAAAGTAAGTATTTTTATGGCCTCCGTGCCTTTGCCTCCTACTCTTATCTATTGTCACAGCATTTACTTTAGCGTGCATCACTGCTGGGAAGTGGGCTAATAATGATTAGCCCTACATACTGTACAGTATTTACACATTTTGTGGGAAAAAGATGAAAACCATCTGAGAGACTAATCTCATATATACAAAAGGGCCTAAGCTTTACACCCGTAACACGAGGCAGATGACACATGGAGGTGCACATTCATAGGTTTTAAATGAAGAGGTATTTCAGAGCTGTAGAGTCTGTATGTGTGTGTGTGTCTGTCAGGCTGATGAAGACCAGGTGCTGGGCTTCCAACAGACCTTTCTGCTGAAACATTACAGCAATGCCTGGGTTTGCACCAACGAGGTCTTCAGGCTTGCCCTACACAACCTTTGACCTCATGCGCTCTCTCTGGTCACATGACCTTCCCTTCCCCTCTGACTTTGTGTAAGGATCTGTGCTCTGCTTGGCTTGCCCTGGTCCAAACACGCTCTACTACTTATAACACTGGGCAGCATGCAGAACCAGCTCCTGTTAAAATTCCCCTGCTATTTGACCACTCTTCTGATCTTTATTTATAACATATAGTGGCCTTTCATAAAAGCTATAAAGCCTTTAGTATGAATTCATGTATTCTTAATATACCAAAGCTTTTATGCTAGGTTTGGAACCCTTTTATGAGATGAGTCATTTTAGAAAGATACATTTGTTGAACTCTCTTCAAGCTTTAACTGTTACAAAGTCAAGGTTGTCAATGTTGTTTTTCATTTAATACAACTAGAAAATCTGATGTAGGACTGAATGTGTGGTGTGCAGCTCCAAGTGTTCAGACACTGAGCAGGTAAAGTTCTCTCCATGTTTGTAAATTGCTAATGTCTTTGAGAGACCTGCTGGGGAGACTCCTAGTGGTACAAGCAGGGTATAGCATCTCACATCTGTGAAAGCCTATTACTCTTATAAATATTCTCACACAGTGGTGTTTTAAAGCTACAATCGGTACAGTTTTCAGCATTTCAAATTTTGTATATTCAATAAGAAATTTTAAATTTTTATGTCTCAAACATGGATTTGGCATTAGTCAAGAAGGGGATTTTTAATTCCTGTTTTTACAGTATCTTGGTTTGCAGCAACACTGGTCAGTTTATATGCTGATTGTAGTTTAAAAGTGTTTGGACAGCATGTACGTTACTTTTGGTGTGACTTTACCTGTGGCAGGTAAAAACTACTGCTACAGATGTGTTAAAATTGGCCTATAGGGTGGGAAATATGGCAGTATTATGTAGTATAAAATAGGGCTGAACATTTAACAATGAAAATGCAGAACCTGCCATTTTAATCATTCTACATTATTCACTGTACTCTTAACTTGTTTAGACAAGAACACAGACATTGTCATTCAGCCCAAGTTGTACATTATAATATGATTCTGGGCTTTATTTTGCACCTGATTTCATGTCTAATCTTAATCTTGATACTCTTTAGTTAGTGTGTTGAGAATAACTGCAGCATGCTTTGTTGAGAGCATACCTGAGTGTTTCGTTGTTTTACCATACAGTATGTTTGTGGCGTGCTGAATACTGTGGCAAGTCATGCAGTTTTAAAGATATAGCAGTTTAGGGATACATAGTTTGTATAATGAAAGAAAACAAGAAATGTTACTTATTAGCACACATTCTATATTGTTATATACCAAAGACAAATACAAACATTTAGTTTTGCCATGTCTCCCAACCCTTTCAGCCATATTGACACTAGATGCATGATTGAGGAAATGGGCAGTTTCTGCTAGCCGTTTGCTTGAGTGTAAAGATTGTGTACTAACTGTGGGTATAACTTGGAGCGGTATTGTGCCATTGACTCCAACATTTAAGAATGTGCTGTGATATCCGAATGTTTGGGTGGAATTGAAGTGTTTTTGGTCCTCCAGTCACCTTCTAGACACTTAATGGAGCTTTTGCATATTATTGGTTAAACATTGTCCTGATGACTAGAGATGGCATATCAGTATCAGGCTGATATCAGCAGAAAAAGCTGTAATGAATATCAGTTTCTATAAATACATGTCCAAAACTTCCTCAATCTGCTCAAACTTCATACAGGTCTTAATTCAGTTTGTGCAGACAAGTCAAAGTGGTTTAGAACAGAGTATGAGTATGTATGAAATATAAAAACTTACAAGTAAAACTTACTCATAGATGTTAAAACATCCTGTTGGAACCCTCTTCGTGATTGTCAGGTGAAAAATAATCACCACATACACAGAGATTTGTGCATGATAAATTTACCAAACGTCCCTCTTGCCCGTTCGTGGTTTATTTACAAAAGTCACAGTACTTTTTATAATGTGCTCCTGTGCTCCAGCCTCTGAGTTTGGAGGTGCAGTAGCTCCAGGAAGTGGGACGTTATGCGGATGATAACTTAGTTTTAGCTTAAATGTGTAAAAAAGATACCATTCAATTAAATGTTTTATTGTTTACATGGCTTATTAACATAACTTGAAGCAGATAAATGAAGTGACTATTGACTTCCAGTGTTTGTTAGCACCGTTAGCGTAGCAGCTCCAGTTCTAACCTAAAGAAGTTAAATTTGGACATCAAACACGTCTTGGCTGATGAACTGCATTTGAGACGTGTGGAAACTCATGTAAATTAGATTTTTTGTCATTCAAAAAAATTATTCAAAATAGCTCAATTCATTGCTTTGTGGTTTATGAAGAAAAACTACTGTAAAAAAGTACTGTATCAGTACTCAAGGTTTTAGTCTGTATCAGACAAAGAGTGAAGCTGTGCCATCTCTACTCATGACTTACAACTTTGCCAGGGGCAGCTTATCTGGCATAGCAGTTATGTTTATTGTGCATCTGACAACAAGTAGATCCCCTATATTTGTGGCTCCCTATATACTGTAACTAACCCTGCTGGTCTGTGTGTTCATTTGTAGGCCGATGATGACCCCATCATGGGATTCCATCAGAGCTTCATCCTGAAGAACATTAATGAGGCCTGGGTGTGCACCAACGACATGTTCCGCCTGGCGATACACAACTTTGGCTAAAAGCACCACTGCTGTCAGGGATATGGGGGAGGGTGGAGAACGGGGTTCTCCGACCCCAGTGACGCCTGAACCTTTCAGTCTGCCCTTCATTCATCACTCTCTGAGAAACGGCACCGGATTCCAAGAAGTCAAATCGCAGATAACATGCAGTCACATACAGTAGCGCCTCTACTCCAGATATGAGAAGTGTTTCTTTGCTGAAAGCCCACAGATTCATCAAAGTGACCCCTTTTCCTCCGCTGATCTGCATGATGATGGGGAGCTTGAATATCAGAGGACACTGGCCAGGGAAAAAAAGACGTATTAACCTAACCTCTGCCGGTTACTATTTACATTTTAGTTGTTGAGTTTGACTTTGAACTAATAAATGTCTTAAATGTCCCTTTGCTTTAATACCTATTGTATTACCAGCTTGCTTTTAGAGAATGCTCCTTGAAATTATTTTTTTTTTGTTTCTTCTCCCTCTTGAAAATTGGAGCCTCCCTTCATTGTGATGTCAGGTTGCTCTAGCTATCCAAAGAAACGTTAAACACCACCCAGACTCCCCCTCTCCCTTCAGACCAGTGTGCTTCCCACCTTCTGCTCATTGCTGTCTGTGACAATAATTACCAAGCCACGATACACAATAAAACCTTTGACTTTTTCTTAACAATGGCATCATCTTGTTCCTCCCCATGTCTGGTTTTGCATCTACCTTTTTCCCTTCTACATAAGCAAGTTCCTTTATATTTCTTTTCTCCTTAAATAACTACACTTCTGCAGAAGTTGCAATATCATTCCTTTTAGAAGGCCACAAAGCCAGGGAAAGTTGGTTAATCGTCTTAGAACTTGTTGATGTGAGCCCTTAAGAAACCTTTTAATCTTTTACCAAAAAGTATTTGCTAGGAGAAGACGGTCTTGGGCAACTTAGCCTGAAATATAGTAATGGCTGTAAAATAGTTATGGGTTATGTGTTGTATTTGTTTAGCACCTGATCCAGATACACAATTCCTTTGTGGAACATTGTTTTTCTCTTAGCGATATAGCATGTTAGTGACGTCTGTCTAACAATATGGGACAAAGAATGGAAACTTACTGTGCAGTCCTCATGCTCTTTGGCCCTGTGAAGTTGTTGGTGATTAATCCGAAGGGTATAGGTTTCCCCTCCCTTTCGATTAGAAAAAGACTCTGTGAAAGCTGATGGCATTCATTGCTCCAAGCATTGGAAAGGTAGATAACGGCTTATATGCTTTGACTGCTAATACTGTGCTAATACTACAGTGTCATTAAGTGCTCCTGATTTTTCTCTGCCATTATCCTTATTTAATCCAATTCCCCAGTAGGCCTTAAATTGAACTAATATTAACAGAACATAATACTGCTGAACATGTCTTTAAAATAGGTCAGAATTTAAAGGCTGGCGTGTGAAAGGCTTGACAAAATCTGTGCTGTTTACACTATGAGGGGCAATAAGTGTTTTAGAGGCATATTATGAAGGTTTTTGTGTCAACTGATGGTACACAACCACATTTACATGCGCTGTGGCTTTTGCACTGAAATATCCAACGTGTTGCAGGAACTTCAGAGAAGAGCTGCCATGTGATTACCTATTAGTCAGCTTTCTTAAATATGTATTTTTTTTCTGGTCTCATCATGCAAAAAATGTTCTGTTGTGTTCTCCATGCTTGCACTGCTTTGTGGAGATTCACTCCATCAAGCTGGAAGTAGCAAAAGAAAGAAAAAGAAACTAGGATGTTTGCTTTAAAACAGAAGTAAGAAACGCCATGTAGTACATAAAGAGGCTATTTCAAATGCTGACATGTATGTGGAAATAAAGGAGATGAAAGCGATGTCTGATGGCATTGTTATTTTAAAAAGGTGAGTTGAGGCAGCGCTTGTTTGTTAGAACCTCAGCTACAGGTACTTAAAGGTGGTCCAATCATTCAAAACTAAATTCATTCTTATGCTCATTCCAATTTTTTTTTTTGTGAAACAATTTCTCTGTACATCAACAAATATTTTTGCCACGGCATTAACATTACAGCCCGTCACAGGCTACGTTTTCTATGTGTATTATTTCTACCCGATAGCTTCAATTCAGCAAGAAAACAATAGCTTTACATTAAAATGTGCACAAGTATGTTCTCTGTACTGGATGTGTACTTTATTTCACTTGCCAGTGCAACTGAGGAAAAACTAAACTACTTACTTAGTAGTTTTTTTTTTTTTTTTTTTAAGGCAAATGCTACATTTGCATAACTACATACGTGACACTAACTACATACGGCCCTGTCCAGGCAACAGTGTCCTGTGAGCAGCGTCCTTTGACCAGTGCTGTGCTGAGAATGAACCACCTCCCAGTGAATACCTGCTCTATGCTGGCCCTGACCATTGAAGAAAAGAGTGAAAGGGGGCTAACAATTTATGCAGAGAAACAGAATGGATTATAGTCTAACAGCACAACTACAAAGTGCACCTATATGATAAATGTGCTAGACAAAAATAGATACAAGGTAGGTGTATAGTGGAACAAAATCGCATTCAACTCCACAAAAGAAAACCACCTTTTAAGCAAAACTAAGTAAACACTATAAGGCAGTGCAGAAAAATGCAAAAGTACTGAGCATGTGTTTATAATGATGTCTAAATAGTGATGAATACTTAACTGAATGCTGGAACATCTGGATCACGACCAGTGTCTTCATAAGCTCCTCACTGTGCTGGACACCGACTGGTTCCCCTGGAAAATGGGACAAATTACACAGTGCTTTAACAAACTCATGAAACATAGGTTTGTGTAAAGTCTGCATTGTGATGACTGGTATGAGCAATAACTAAGTGTACGCTGGTCAGTCTACAGGTGCACATTCCTTTTGTTCTGCCTCACCAAACCTTCCGGGAGGTACGTCTGGGGGTTCACAGCATTGGCACAATTGTCCATAAAGCAAAAGATGCCTGTAACACAAACACACACAGCCAAAAGCACACAAGCAATTTACAGTAGACTAAGGGCATAGTTTAACTGAAAAACATAGGTAGGCAATTTAATCCTTACCCCAAATGTGGTCGATTAGCCAAGACATGTTATGTTCCCCCATTTTTGCTTCTGTAGTTTTGCGTTGGAGCTACAAGGCTAATATAGCTAACACGTATGGAAGCTTATGGGCACGCGTGATCTGAGGCTGAAATATTCCGTAAGCATATTCAAATACACATAAGACAATAACACAGAATAACACATTAACTTATTACAATGAACAAGAAAAAGGTAGTTCACTACACAGACTATATTTTGTTCTCTATAAAGAAATGCCAAGGGCTAATTATAACATGACATTTAAAATGCTGATGCTGAAAAACAAATGATTTGGACTTTTGTCGTTTTTACCGGCAAGTAATGTACAAAGAGTGCAGACTGAAAGCAGTAGAAAGTTAAGTGTGCAAGTAAAATTACTAAAACTGAAGCACTCCTCTAAAAAAAGTTCTTGTAAACCAAGGTAAAAGAAGTACTGTTGAAATACCTAAAACAAAAGACAAGACGTTGTTTTATGACACTGAGATAAAGTCAGCTAAAAAAAAGTTTATTTATTTGGGTATTGTTTTGTCATTAATAACCTTACATACAAACACTTCAAGAGACACTTGTGGTTTTACTGTTCCTTTTGGGTAGAAATAAAATGGCTATATTTGTGTTGTAGACATCACAACCCCTGGTTCCATCACCGCTGGAAAAAAAAAAATCCAAGACGCTAAGGTTTCTTTTTTTCTTTTTTACGCTCTGTGCTGTCGGCTGCATGTCTCAGATGTATGTTAACTGTAACGGAAGTTACAGAGGTACCTTCCAGAGAACAATGCAGGGGCGTTAACGACAAAACATTCCAGACACAGTGTGAAAAGACCACTAAAGGACAAAAGTCAAATCAGGCAGGTTGTGGTGTGCACAAGTATTTGTGACAGAGATGGAGACCCTTAAAATATTTTTTATACCACTATGATTGCGCTCATTTCCTGTGTCGTGTTCTTAGATGCACATTTACTCACGTGTACGTTAGGATAGGTGGAGATGCTGTACAAGGAATCAGCATGGAAAGCCCTCCTGACCGGATGATGTTGAATGCTGACCAGCCTGATGGCGCTTGGGCTGCCTGCCGAAGAAAGAACACACAGCAGGGCCTCCAAATTCAGAAGGGCCAGCAGTTCCAATGTCTCTGCTGGCTC